>NW_006921831.1:1527392-1547918 GCF_000298275.1 Orycteropus afer afer
GTGCTCAGATGGATGGACAGATGGATGCATGAGTGCATAGGTGGATGGACAGGTAAATAAATGGATGGAAATCACCATCCTCAAAACAGAGGTAAAGAAACCCCCCGAGAAGTTCAGAACATGCCGATGCCACCAGTGGCAGCGCGTGGCTAGTCGCCGGCCCACCCATTTCTCCAGGAGCCCAGAGTCAGGTTCCAATGAGGCTCGCTCCCCAGGACCCAGGGAAGTGCTGGCCGGCAGACCACACAGTGGGTTTTTTTTTAATCCTTTTATTGTAATTTGGGTGGAAGTCTACAGAGCAAGTTAGTTTTCTATTCAACAATTCATACTCACTTTGTTTCATGTCACTGACTGCAATTCTCTCCCTCAATATAACATCACTCCTTGACATCCTCCCCGTGTTTCTTGTCTCTGTCCCTCCCTCCCTCTTACCTTTCCTCCAGCTGAACTTTGTCTCTGGGCACATGCTGCTTTTGATCTCTAGAGGCTGACTGTTCTAAGGAGCGTCTCCCTTCCTAGACTTGTTGTTCCCCTTGTACACTTGTGCATTGTTTGGCTGAAAATGCACTATGGGAATGAACTCAGTTCCAGGTCTGAAGGCTGACCAACACCCACATTCTTGGGGGATCCATCAGTGTCTATTTCACCAGTAAGCCTGGTCTTGTTTATAGTTTCAAGTTTTGTTCCACATTTTTCTCCTATTCTATCCAGGGCCTTGTAATGTGAGTCCTGGAGAGCAGTTGGTAGTGGTAGCCGGGCACCATCTAGTTCTTCTGGTCTCACGCTCATGAACACTAAGGTTTGTGTTGGCCCATTTCTCCTTTGGACTCATTTTCTCCTCAGGTCTTTGATTTTCTTCACCCTTCTTTTCCCCAGACGGGGCCGACTACACATTGGTTTTGCAGCACTGGCCCCTCTGGGCTCTGCTCCTCGTGGGGGAGAGCTGGGACGTGCCGTGTCCACAAGCACAGCATGACTAAGGCAGCAAGCACCCAACCAGGCCCCAGCGTCACGACCCTGCTGCCCACCCCAAGCTTCCACCTTGTATCCACATCCCCATCCCTGTCATTATGCCTTTGTCTCCACTTGCAAATGCATGAGTCCCAAGCCTACTGATGCTTTTGCTGCTCTGATCCGTCCTTTTACAGATGGGTTGTGAAGGACCGATGCTCTTAAAACAGCAGAAATCAAGGTCTGGAATGGCTGTGATGCCTCAAAGGCATATTAAGATGGAAATGTGTTTGTTTCCCTACATCATTCATTGCCCAAGCCCCAACTCTGGAACAAGGCGTGAAATAACTGTGTGTTCTGATGGAGCAGAGACAAAATTTCCAGCCCGACCTCCCATCAAAACATATCACTTCAATCAAAATTCCCATTAAAAATCTTATTTGATGGCAAATAGGCTTTTTAGGTTAAAATTAGTATATATACAAAAACAAAAAAGAAAAAAAGCCCTGCGCACAACCCCATCTGCAGACCGCATTCCCATCGCTTCTTGGCCTTTCGGCTGAGATCAAGTGCAGACTGCATTTCACTGGGCCGGCCTTCGTCTCTGATGCCCATTAACCATGTCACTCAGAGCAGGGGGCTCGCTTCTTTGCCTCCTCCAGCTGGGTGTAAACAGGGTAACACCACAGTCCTCTCAAGAGCATGCAGGCTCGGGGCCTACAGTCCCTCAGGGATCCTGGCAGATTAACAGAACTGCAGAGCCTCGAGGCCAGGGCAGGCGGCCGGGCCTACCCCGGCTCTGAAGCCGAGCAGCATGGGCCCTTCAGGCAGGGCCCTGGACCCTGCAGAGCTTCAGTTTCCACATCTGTCAAACGGGATCTAACTGTCCTGCTTCCTCTCCGAGTTCAGGAGACACTTCACCTCCAGCTCCAAGCTGTCCCTTCTCGGGGTTAAGCATCTCAGTAAATGACAGCACGCTGACAGGGAACGAGTCACTCACGGTTTTTTGTTTTGGGGAAAACACACACATACCACACACACCACACCACCCATTTCTACCTGCACAACTCAGTGGCGCTGGTGACATGCTCCAAGTTGTGTCATCTTTCTCAACAACCTTTCCAAACTACTTCACCGTGATGAACGCCAACCCACTGCCCCGCAGCTCCTCAACCCTTTCAAGGTGCTGCTGTCCATTCGATCCCACAGAGGGAGTTCTTTCAGAGTCTAATGCTTGACACAGACCTTTTCTAACTAGGCTAAGCTAGCATTTGGTTCAAAGACGACTTGAAGGGACAGCTTGGCTCACGGGTTACGATTCCCTCAGGGTGGTAAGTTTCGGAGGCTCATCCTGCCTCAGCGGCTCTAGAACGTCTGGATTCCACGACAACTGGAAATTGTTTTCCTCATTTTCCCCCCTCTGATCAGGTTTCTTCTAGAGAATCCTGCATCTAAATGCTCAGGAGCGGTAGCGTGGGAACACCGTGATTTCTGCTGGTTTTTTTGTACAATGAAAACTGCCCTAAAATGTAAAATCGATTAACAAACCTATGACAGCAAACTGTAGAAGGAACTTCACAGGCCAGGCGTCAGTGACATCATCACAGTGTCATCAACAACAAGCTGACTTCCTGTACGTCTGGCACGTGCACATGGCTTCCCCTCTGTGCACACTCAGGGCACAAGGCAGGCAGGACAGTGATGGGGCCATGCATGAGAGGTCCCTGTGACAGCTCCCCTCCATGTGTCAGCCGCGTCCTCAGGGAGTTTAGAGGCAGACAAGCTGGAGGTGGCGACGATAAGGATGGGCTGATGGAGGAGGCTGAGGGCAGAGGGGCTCCTCGGAGGGGCCTGGGGAAGGAGTCTGGCTCATTCTAAGAGAATAGGCACCGGATGCAGCATAGTGCAGGGCACAGGGGATGGGGCCAGGGAGCGGGGACGGAGCTGCACCCAGCACCTCCCTGCCAGGTGGAGTCTTGTGCTGGTGCTAACCCACTGTGAGGTGGTGGGTGCCCCGTGGGCGTGGGGATCCGATCTGACTCATGTTTCTGGAAGATCCCTCTTCCAGCTGTGGGGGAGGAGAGGGAGCCCGGCATCCGAATGGGGGCGACTGGAGGGGCCGGAGGAGGGATGGCACGGGAAAGGGAGAATGTCACTATCTCAGCTGTGTTTTGGATTTAGGAGATTGGGTGGCACTGGCTGATGTCAGCACACGGAGCAACAAAACGGCACCCTTGCATGTGGTACTCGGTTCCTGGTGAGGGACGCTGGGAGCTTGGAGGCGCAAGACAGCACTGGTGTGCTTGGGGGAGGGGCTGGTTCTGGATGCGCTGCGCCAGGAGGCCGTGGTACGCTACAGGAGGGAAAAGTGGACGCTGAACACAGGCATACGGGGTTCCATGACCCCAGTGTAAGAACTAGGGAGCTGCAAGCACACAGCCTGATACCCCAAGATCAAGGGTGAGATGCTATGAAACGGGCAGGAAGCTGACTCATCGAAGGCCCTCCCTCAGGGGCTTTCAGTCTCAGACAGGAGACAAAGAACAAAACAAAACCCACCATTTAAACTCCTTTTAAGTGTACAATTCAAACCCCAAACCAAATCCACTGCCACTGAGTCGGTTCTGACCCACAGCGCCCCTAGAGGATGGAGGAAAACTGCTGCTGGGGTTCCCGGGCTGTCATCTTCACAGAAGCAGATGCCACATCTTTCTCCCATGGACCGGCTGGTGGGTTCAAACTGCTGACTTTTCGGTTAGCAGCAGAGCACTTAAGCACTGCACCACCAGGGCTCAGGAGACAAGCCACCCAGAAGGATCAAGATGCAAGTGGACCATGTCACACAGAGTATGAGCTGGTGAGCGGGCAGTGGCAGTGGCCTGAGGTTACCAGAAGGGGGACAATGGCTATGACAGAGGAGAGGACTTAATGGGGACCTCAAACCTCAGGGTCAATCCCAGAAGCACTCAGAATGCTGTCACAGTCCAAGGACAAATCTGACATGAAGAGGTGAAGGTCAAGACAAAAAGCTAAACTTTTAAACCAAACACAAGCAGGTCTTGTGAGTGGGCAGCGGGTGATGGCAGACCCACAGCAGGAGGCCCAGGTCTGTGGTCCATGCTCACTGGGAGGTGCCCTGTTCCTTCTGCCCACCCTATGCTGTTGTACCAGCTCCAAGCTCCTGGCCTGAACTGTGGTCACACATGCCAGACATTCACTCATGCAGCCTGACCTCAGGCCAGCCCAGGCGGATGCTGGGAGACCTGGTCAAGACCCAACTGCCTACTGCTTAGTCCCCTCGGACACCACAGGTCCCCTGGACACAGGCTGAGCAGTATCTAACATGGGCTCCTGCAGTCTTTCCTGACGGCCAGGATTTAACCATGTGTACTGAGGCCATATCCTCATCTCAGAAGCCCCAGGAAGGTATGATCTAGAGCAGACAACCACCTGGCTGGCGGAGAAGCCATTCCAGGCTGCCCTGGTACTACTGCCTCAGAGCCACTGGGAAGGTAAGGGGGCATCTCTGGATTTGGCCCCTGGGGACCAAAATCTGGAGTCACAAGAGGCACTGGGCATCCCCTTGTCTTAGCTCCTTGGTAACAACACTGGGAGCCATGGCAAAGAGGCATTAGGTACCTCTTTTCTTGGCCCCTTGGTACTGACGTCAGGATCAATATATAAAAGGCACCAGCATCCCCATCTTGCATCTTTGGTACCAAAGGTCTGGAGCCGTGGGTAAGAGACAGTGAGTATTGTGAGACACTTGTACTGGTTCCTTGGTACCAACCACCTGAGTCAAAGGCTATGAGTGGACTCCCCCACATCCAGGATGCTCCTGTGCCCCCTTTCTTAAGCTCAAATCATAAAAGAAGGCAAAAGAGGTGCTTCCAAGGTGCACATCACTTGGAAAAGAGAAGCCAGTTCTTGTTGCCATGGCAACCCCCTGGGACTCTAGCTATTTGCACATTTTGAAACGGGAGGGGGGTGAGAAGGGAAAAGGGAGAGGGAAAATGAGGGACACGGGTACTGGGGGTACAAAAGGAAAGATGTCAAGAAACAAAACCACAAAACCTAGCCTGTGCCCAGTAATGTCACTACAGTGAGAGGGGCTTAGGCCAGACAGCAACCCCGTCCCTCACTGTTTGATGAGAAACCCATGGTCCACAGAGGAGAAGGCACTTGAGAAGATGTCCCAGGGAAGGAACCCAGCTTGTGATGGGGAGGGTCTCCACCCTCCTGCGACCCTATGAGCATGTCATCCCAAGGAGTGGGGTCCACAGTCCTCGGAGATGCCTGTGACAGCTGGACAAGGCTGACGCACAGCTCGACCACGGACACTGAGCAGGGTCACCGTCTGTGGCCTAGATCCTGCTCACTGGCCAAGCAATCGTACATAAGAGAAAAGATGTTGGCGAGTTGGGCAGTGTCTAAATTTAGCCTGCCGAAGAATCTGGAAAGTATGAACACAGAAAGGCTATCCCGAGTGCACACAGGACAGGACACTGTGACCTCCGAGGTCGATTTCATCCACAAGTCATGAATACGTGTCCTCTTTGGGAAACCAGAGGATCAGCCACGCTAACTGGGCTTCCGCGGGGTCAGGGTGAGGGTTAGCACGACGGTGCCGTCTGATCCATGACAATCCTACAGTGGCTGCTGTCGGGTGTCCCTAAGCGGATTCCAATGCACAGTGGCCCCTGTGGCAGTAGAACTGTCCCACACGGTTTCTGGACTCATGTTTACAGGAGCAGATCATGAGGTCATTCTCCCAGGGAGCTGCTGGGGGGCTGTGAACCACCAACATCTCAGTTTGCAGCCAGGCACTTGACCACTGCACCACCAGGCTCCTCAACATCCCGGCAGAGTTCCCATGTTTAGCATATTTTGGGAAGGTTAAGCCCAAGGTCAGCCAGTAAGGGGTGGAGTCTCGAGTAGGGTCCACACCTGACTGAAGGGACTCCTACCTACCCCACCAAGCTGCTTCCTGGGTTGACGCATTGCTTCCTGCTACAGAAAGACCCAGACACTGTCTCTGTTTACTTATCTGTAAAATGAGTGGAAACCACTCATGTGCCCAAGAAAGCAGCCAATAAAAGACCCGAAGAACAACTTCAAAACAAAGGGAATGCCATCCTTAGTGCTGTCCAAACGGCCAGCACTGCCAGAGCGTCACTGACTGGATAAACGCCGTCCTTTCCTCTGGTTTCCTGCTCTGCTCAGTGTGTCACTCTGCACATTACACCGTCTGACTTCATTGTGTTGTTCTACCGTAGGGGCTGCTCCTCTGATATTTTCCAGAATGCTCTGAGCTGGTGCCTTACTCCAACTCTGTTCCCAAGTAACTTATGTGTCCATGGCTTTGCCTCTGAAGCCAACAGAGAGGGTGCATCCCAAAGCAAACAGGGTCTTCAACGTCACTCCAGAACCCCTTGGAAAGATACCACCTTACGGCATCTTCTGGAAGAGTCAAACACAATGTGGTGACGCCCGTCTTCTGGTACGACCAGCTCACTGTCTTTCCCAACGAGCCCCAGATTCCTTCCTTCCTGCCTTCACTCCTTCACTCAAAACTGAGCACCTGCCCTACGCCAGGGGCTGTTCTACCCCAAGGGTTCAGCCCAGAGCAGGATGCTTGCATGTCTGTCCTGAAAATAAAAGCAAACCAGGTGCATGGAGTTGACACTGACTTCTGGAGATCCCACATCATCAGTGCGTTGCACGTGGTTCCAACGGTTCCCTTTTCAGAAGCGGACCACCAGGCCTTTCTCCTGGGGCTCCGCTGGCTCCATCTGAACCTCGGACCTGGTGAGCACTGCTGCGTGCACTGCTGACGCACCCAGGTGCCGTGACGAGAGGAAACCCTCGGCTTTCATTTTCTGGGGGAGCCCTCGTTGGCAGCCCTGGCCCGGGCACCCCCCACTAGCCCACCCTGGGTTCTGGCAGCACCCTCGCTGTCTCCACTCTGCTCCTCCTGGAGAAACGGCTGCTTCCTGCAGCTGCAGTCCTGGGCTGCGTGAGTGCTCTTCAGGCTACTGAAAGCCCTCCAGCAGGTGTGCAACGAATCCCTGTATTTGATCTCCTCTGTCTGGAAGGTCTGCGGTGGTGTGATGGTTAACGTCATGTGCCAGCGTGGCTAGGCTATGACTTTCAGTGGTTTGCCAGACTGTGTCATCATCCTCCATTCTGTGACCTGATGTGAGCAGCCAATCAGTGGGAAGGGGCGTTTCCTCAGGGGTGCGGCCTGCACCCAGTACCCGTGCATGTTCTGGCAAAGCCTGTGTGTGCTCTCACTCTTTCTCTCTCTCGATCCTGCCCTCATCTCGTGGTCTGATCCCTGGTTCTTGGACAAGTCTTCAGCCAGCTACCTGACCTGCAGAATTCGGATTTGCCAGCTCCAGCAACCACAGGAGTCAGGAGAAGCCTACAGCCTGATGTCTGACTCACAAATTTGGGACTTGACAGCCTCCACAACTGTATGAGACATTTCCTTGACATAAATCTCTCTATAAACCCGCCCGCTGCCATCAAGTCAGTTCTGACTCACCGTGCCCCTGAGGACAGAGTAGAACTGGCTCCACAGTTTTCCAAGGCTGTCAGTCTTCACAGAAGCAGACTGTGCTAGGATGGAGGCTATGGCTATAAAGTCCACGACCAAGAGCTCCCTGTGCTGATGTGTAGGATCACGGTTTGCTGAGGACGCTGGCAGTTCCAGCACTAAGGCTTGAAGGCACTTGCGAAAGAGGCGAGAAAAGCAATTTACAAGGAGCAGGGGAAAATCGGAAGTCGGGTATCAGCTGTACGTTCCTCATCAGTTCATGAAGAAAGTCTGAAGCCAACAGGCCAACACCCCAACAGGAGAGTTTAGTTATGACCAACAGGCTGTCTCTGGTGCAGTTTTTTGCTGGAGTCTAGCAAGCAAATTGTCAACCCTGACACCTATGCAAGTCCCTAACACTGTTTCCACAAAAGAGGCACCGTCCCGGGGCAGATGGAGAAAAACCAGAAGCAGCTGCCGCTGGGCCAACTGACACACGGTGGCCCCACGTGTGTTGGTACAACTGTGCTCCATGGAGCTTTCAACAGCTATGGCCCTTCAGAAGTGGATTGCCAGGCCTTTCTTCCAAGGCACCTCTGGGTGGATTCAAACCACCAACCTCTGGGTGGATTCAAACCGCCAACCTCTCAGTTAGAAGCAGAGTGCTAGGAGGGAGCCCCAAATAAGCACGTTGGGTAAGCCATCATCTCTGGGGCCACTGGAAAGCAGAAAAAGCGTGGTGCCCATCCCTCCACAGCCATAGGGACCTCTACCTCACCTCCTCACTTCCTGGAATATGGACACGTCTCCCAAGATTCCCCAGGGATCACCAGCCCCACCAGGGAGCCTGCAGACCGCCTCAGCCCCCAGGAGCTGCACAAGGGTGAAGGCTATGTTCTCCCTTGTGCGACGGGCTGTAACACCGGTGCTGCCAAGATGCCTATACGGGCTCGTGGTTCCCAGTGGCTCCTGGGAGCCAGAAAAAGCCACGCCCCTGGTACAGCTGAGCTCAGGGCCCCGGAGGTCTGGTGCAACCAGGACCAAGCCCAGGACGCATCGGGCTGAGTGGAGGGCACACAGCAGCCCTGCCTCTCCCAACGACCCACTCTCCCACATTGGCTCCTGGCAGCAGATTCAATATCTGGGAGCTGATAAAGTTGAATTTTCCCCAAGCCCCCACCCCCACCCCTGGATGTCTGAAACCCAGTGGTGCTGAGGACACACAGCTGACCAGCACTCAGTGGCTCCCTGCAGTTGACTAACTTCAGGTCCCTCTCCCTTATCTGCCCCTCTCCCTCCTTCTGGGACCCCAGGATGCCTTCCCCCACTCAAAAGAACAAGACCTGTTCCCACGGAGTTGGTTCTGATGGAGGGTGACCCGTATAGTACAGGGCAGAACTGCTCCACAGCATTCTCTTGGCCGGGGCAGACCACTAGGCCTCTCTTCAGAGGTGCCACTGAGCAGGTTCAACCCCCAATCTTCAGGTTAACAGCCAAGAGCAAACTTTTCCCACACCCAAAGGCCTCCCACAACCCCAGTGGCTTTATTTTAAGAAAGCATTCTGAGTGGACAGGCCTGTGCCAGCCTTGGCCTATCACCGCCAGGCCCCCAACTTCCTTTCAGAAGCTTGCGGTCCTGGGTCTCTGGGGTCAGACCCAGTCCTGAGGTCTTTCTCTCCCCACTGCAGTATACCCCTTCTCTGCCCTTAGTCCTCTTCCCACTTGTAACATCCTTTGTAACAGTCCCCATCTGTTGGAACACTGGCTGGCACAGTCTCCTGTCTGACGGCTCTCCTTTGGGGAAGCCAGACACCAAACATCCCATCACATCGACTTCCATGTATGAAAAGAGGACACCACAGGGTCTGAGCCACACAATGTCATCAGTAGAAGAGGAGGAGTCCCCAATGGGATTCTCCCACATTGAGAACAAGGATGTGCCAACCCTAAGATGTTGGCAAGCATTCTAACATCTCTCAGAGGGAGGAGAGAGCAGTGGGGTACCCATGAAAGGGCTCTCACCTGAGTCCCTGGAAGATGGAAAATTCCGGAACAGGCAGAGGGTACAATCAAGGAGAGCTGCAAAAGGCCCAAGTCCATGTCATTAAGATGGGGCACAGACCTGCAGCTGAGCAATCAAGGTGGGCACAGACCTGTGTCCATGCAAGTGACTGGGACAATGTGGATATGTGTGCACTGACCCATGGCCATGCAACAGAGAGGGACACATGGATGTGTGTCCATGGACCTGTGTTCATGTCATCAAGTGGGACACATGGACGTGTGTCTACGGACCTGTGTTCATGTCACTGAGTAGGATACATGAATGTGTGTCTATGGACCTGTGTTCGTGTGATCAGGTTGGACATGTGGACATGTGTCCATGGACCTGTGATCATGTGATCAGGTGGGACACATGGGCATTTGTTTACAGACGTGTGTTCATGTGACTGTGTGGGACACATGTATGTGTGTCCATGGACCTGTGTTCCTGTGATTGCATGAGATATATAGACATGTGTCCATGAACCCAGGTCATGGGATTCTCTCTTGGACAAATTATGGGTAAAATTGTGTTCCCCTGAAGACGTTTTGAAGTAACAACCCCTGACCTATGAATGTGACCTTGTTTGGAAACATTGTCTTTGAAGATGTCATCAGGTGAAGTAACATGAGGCCACACGAGTAGGGAGGTCCTAATCCCATCTGAGTGGTGTCCTGATTAAAGTGAGGAGACAGAGACTGACAGCAGCTGGGAGGCTGGTGGCATGTGGGCCCATGTCACCCCCAAGGGGACAGAAGCAGCAGCAGCACCTAAGTGTTAGCGGCTTGCTCAGGCTATAGGGTGCTCCGTGGGTATAAAGGAGGCAACACTAGGGGCAGGCCCACCATGATTTAGAGCCAAGGTCAGGGTGAGAGAAAACAAGGGCCCAAACCAGAGGGGAGGGAAAGAGAAGGGGGAGGTCACAGAGTGGGTTGTGGGCAGTGCTAGAGGACTCCTGGAGGGCTTTGGTCTTTGGCTCTGGTGCCGTAACGGGGATGGACCCCCAGGAAGAGGGCCTCTTGGCCAGGAGAGACTTGCCCTGGGATTGAGGGGTTGCGGGGAGAGTTTGCAAGGACGTTCTAGGAGAGAGGAGGATGGGAGGTGGCGAGTGTAGGATGGGGAGGGCAGATGGAGCCTGGTATTACACCACCCAGTGCCTGTGAGAACCACAGGCGCTGCCATCCTCACATTAATGACACATCTCTTCCCAAGGGGACTGGGTGCTCCTGGGCAAAGGGACCAAATTGTGGCCCTCACTTGTGTAGTCCAGAATGGTGGGCTCTCCAGCATGTCTGATGGACAAGCCAGGCAGGGACAGCAAAGAAATGAGAGACAGAAAAGGCCACATTCCAGGACTCACGGTGTGTGGAGAGAGAAGGAACCCAAGCCAGGAGAGCAACACCCCAACCCTCACACAGCCCCCAGAGCCTCACAGCCAACCCTGGACACATGGGGCAGAAGAGGCTGGGGAAGAGCCATGGATGGGAGCAAGCTCTCCTGGGAACATGGCTGAGGGACTCCTTGAAGGAATCTGTGACTCACATGTCAGATCTCTAATCATCCTGAAACTGAGGATGCAGCCCACCCCCCAGATGTCACCACCCTGAAAGGACCTCTGCCCTGAGGAGAGGTGGGCCCAGGATTGGACCCTCTGCCCTGAGGAGAGGTGGGCCCAGGGTTGGACCCTCTGCCCCAGGAGAGGTGGGCCCAGGGTTATTTGGGATTAAGAGCTCTTTGGTCAATGAACACATAGGTCCCATGGCCCGGAGCTGAGACCTGGGAGCCAAGGAGACTTGGCATCAGACACTGCTTGGTTCACAGTGACACACAGAACACATGCTCCACATCATGTATGCTCCACGTCAAGTCATGGTGCCCAGGCTTGGTAGTGCCCGTCATCCATCACACAAAGATTACAGCCGGGATGCATGAGTGATCACACCAAGGAGAGTAAATAAAGACCATAAATAGCCTCAAATCTGTTCGGGTCATGCCTCCCTGCCAGTTAGCGACAGGAAGCTTCAACTGTGTGGATAAGGAGACCCCCGCCCTGGTGGCTAACCTGGTCTCAGCAGGAGCTGGGTGGGGCGTCATGGGAGTGCAGACAGAGCTCACTTCTGCAGAAGAGACAGGATGCACAGGACAAAGAGGAAGAAGAGGGCATGCACCCTAAGGAGAGGTGAGTGGGAGAGCTGAGGGGGTTAGGGCGAGGCAGGAAGGACACGAGGCAAGAGGCATGGGGCTGTAGGGGCATGGGGCTCGCTGGGCATGCACTTGCAAAGGGATGAATTCTGTCCCCAGAAGCATGTTGAAGCCCTACCCCACACCTGGGAGTGTCACTCGCCTGGACACAGAATCTGTCTCTGAAGACACAATCAGTTAAGACAATGAGGTCCTAATGAAGGCCGCATCCTAGTCCCAATCTCTTGGAATGACATAAAAGGGGAGGGCAGACATGGAGACAGTCACGGGGAGGACGTCCACCAGGTGAAAAGGCGTCTACAAGCCAAGAGACATCCCGGGCTCCCAGTAGCTGGGAAAGACAGAGGACTCATCCCTACAGCCAACAAAAGCATGGCCCACTGATGCCCGAACCCAGGCTCCTGGCCTCCAGAGCAGTGAGCGAGCAGAACTCTGTTCCTTAAAGGCCCCACCTTGTGCATCTGGTGATGGCAGCCCCAGGAAACTAAGGGAGGAGCCCGAGGACAGGTGCTGAGCGCCTGGCAGGGGGACAGAGAGACAGGCCCCCACAAGTGTGAGTTACAGGTGCTCAGGGGCCATGAGCCATGTGGCTTGAGGATTTGGCCCCAGACTACTTATACTCCACCACTCTGCCTCCTCCATACCCAGCACACTTACATATGCCCCTGCTACCATCTCTGGTCAGTTACAAGCAGATCTGTAGCAATTCCCACTAGTCACTCAACCAACACAGCCTTTGTGGGGTGTCAGCATGGGTCACACAGGGCCTCTGTGGGGTGCTGGGTCACAATGGGGACTGGCTTTGCTTGCTAGGATACCAAGACACCTAAAGAACCCAGATCCTCAAGGAAGGGGCAGCTCACCCCCGCTTGTGTCCTTACCCGAGGTTCATCAATTCTATGTCCTCCAGCCCAAAATGTAAGAAAGGTTAATGGTGGTCACAGACACCCACCAAAAGAGAAGGAGGAAGACGAGCCACAAACCCATCCTGCACGTTCTGCCTTGCTGGACGGCAGGTCTCAGGGATGGCAAACCTAAAGTGTGGATCATTGTTGTTTACAAGATGATGTTCATGGCTCCCAAAATGAGGAGGCATCACCCATCACCGTGGCAACCGCACCATTCCAGAATTCAGAGACTATTCCAAGACACCACACAATGACTCTTGCTTTGAAAATGAATCAGATACACTTTGAAAGTGTTCATGTTCTCTGGAGCAACCTGCCAGGAGTAGAGTGTGTCTTGACACAGCTCGGAAAACAAAACCGGGTACCAAGTCAGGAGGGCTGCAGTGACTGGAGACACGCTGAGTAAGCAAAGGAAGAAAACAACGAAAGGCCGTTAAGGCTGGAAGCAGAAAGATGGATCCCTCACCCTGCAACAGCTCAACGCCCAGTCCCTGTGGGTCCACGTCCAGAGAGAGATGGTGGTGGTCCCACCTGGGAAATTCTTCAACTTCAAAGTCCTCACAAAGAAGCCAGCAGAGGGCAGAACCACGACGACCACCTAGGCCAGCCTCCTCGTTTTCCAAAAGGGAGATGGAGGCACAAAGAGCCACAGTGACATCCCCAAACCACCCAGAGCTTCTGCCATTCTCCCCAGTGCTGGTCCATGAAAAACTTTATTGCTGTTTATGAAAATGCATGGGATGAGGGGCGTAAATGGTACGTTGATGAGAAGATAAAACCGTGTCTGTCCAAGGGGCAAGGCTGCAGTCACTTCTTGGTCACAGCCAGCTACCCAGAGAGACCGAGTAGTTAAACCTGTGGGCTCAGGACCACAGTCACAAGGGGACATCAAGCTCAATTGGTGTAACATACTACACAAAACATTGTTCCACCTCCTACTTTGGCGAGTAACAACTGGGATCTTAAAAGCTTGCAAGCAGCCACCTAGATGCAATGATGGGTCTCTCCTCATCCAGAGCAAAGAAGAATGAAGAAAACCAAACATTCATGGAAACAATTAGTCCTAGATACTGGTACACCATGAGATTTGCAGTCTATAAGACTATGAGACCAGAAGAACTAGATGGTGTCCAGCTACCACTGTCAAACTCTCGGAGGGGGATCTATGTAGGAGATCCTGGATAGAGAGGGAGAACAATGTGGTGGGACAAAATTCAAAATCATTTGAAAAAAAAAGGGGGGGACCAGGTTTGCTGGTTTGATAGAGCCTGGTGGAATCATTGAGACTATGGCCCCTAGCTGCCCTTCAGGTCTGGAACTGAACCCACATCTGGGGCTTCCAGCCAAACAGAGGACAGGCATATGAGTTGAACATGTACCTGAAGTAGATACACTCCTTGGAGAGAACAATCATGGGAGAAAGAAGGGCTGTTTATGCACAGGGAGACAGCTCAGGGGGCAGGAGTGCATGGAGGGATGGACATAGGGAAGAGGTAACTATTGGGAGGAAGTGGGAGGGGAGCTGTTGCATTGTGATAAATTGTAGTCAATGTCATGAGACAAAGTGTATGTGAACTACTATATGGAAAGTGAATTTGCTCTGTAAATTTTCACCCAAATCACAATTAAAACAAAAACCAAAAGCCGTGTCTGTCTGCACCAGTCTGCTCCAGGCACAGCAGGAACAGCAAGTTCAAGTCAGCCCCTAGGGGTCAATGGCAGTGAGACAGGCCGGCAGGAATGGGGCGGAGGTGGGTGGGTGGGGACAGCGCCAATGCACAGCCTGTTTTGAATGGAAAAAAAAAGAGTGTGTAGGAGGTCACATACTGCCTATTGGGCAACATGGAATCCCATGTGCATCTGTGGGCCAGGGCACCCAGGGGCAGGAGTGCCAGGATGCCACCCTTGTCTGTAGGTCCAAGCCCCACTTCTTCCTGGCTGCCATGCATGGCCTAAAAGCCACCAAGTCTGCTGCAATGGAGGCCCAGGGCACACTGCCAGCCTTGTTCCCCCAGCTTCCACATCTCGGGGAGTCTAGTCCCCGCATTTTGCCTGATGTGGTTCTGTAGGGCGCTGATGGAAAGGAACGCTTCCTAGGCACCCACACCCTGGCCCCTGTGTCCTTGGCCTGCACCATCCACTCCCCAGGCAGGTCCTCATGGGCCAGTTGGCCTTCCCTGCAGCTGGCCTAGCAGAGGGGGCAGTGCCAACAGCTGGGCAGGACCTGGCCAGGCACCCACCCGAGGCGTAAGCAGCAGGAGCTGCCTGGGTCATATACCACACAGCAGCCCCCAAAGCAGTGGACCCAGGAGCCCCGCTCCCTGCAAACACACGTGTTTGCACAGCATCCAAGTCCCATGATGTCCTGTTTCACAGAACATACTATGGAAGCTAAGTGACACATGCCTGTGCATGCTTATACAGGGGCCCCTGGATGTGCCAACAGTGAGTCACTTGACTACAAGCTGAAAGGCGGGAGGGTGGACCCACCCGAGGTGCCACGGAAGACTGTCCTGATGACCTGCTTCTAAAAGGCCACAGCCTTGAAACCCCTGGAGCTGCTCTGACACGTGGGGTCACGTCATCTGGAGTTGACTGGACAGTGGCAACAACAGGTGTGTATGTAGCCAGTGTCCCTCCTTCACACTCATTTGTTGTGGAAAGTTGCAGGGAACAGAGTGGGTACCGCATCCTCCTACCAAAAATATAGGGTAGGTTCCTGAAGCCTGGGGTCACAACTTGCTCCTCAACTGAGCAGTATGCAACGTTTACAACGCACATTTCTGTGCAGGTTAGTGTGTAACATTTTAAATCACGTTTCTGTGGCGGATCAGAGCATAATGGTTTAAATGTTTCTATTTAAAGGCCCCTGCTTAGTATCTAGGGAGCTCTGGGGGCGCAGTGCCTAAGGCATCTGACTGCTAACCAGAAAGCTAGAGGTTCAAACCCACCAGCCACTCCATGAAAGGAACACTGGGCAATCTACTTCCATAAAGATTTACCACCTCGGAAACCCAAAGGGGATTGCTGAGTCAGAATTGACTTGACTTGACTCATGAATCTTGAACTTGGGGCTGATGGCCTGGTACCCCAGGTCTGAACAGAGCTCACCTAACACACATGAGACACAGCACAGCCCCTTGTGCTTAGAGAACCCAGGTAGCCCTCAGCACTGTGTTGGGGGGGGGCACCTTAACGGTGAAATCACCAACAAGCTCAAAAACACAAAACAGCCCACATGTGGCACTAAGTGGCACAGTGCCTAAGGCACTTGACTGCTAACCAGAACGCTGGCAGTTCAAACCCACCAGCCACTCCTTGGAAGGAAGGTGGGGCAATCTACTTCCATAGAGATACCGCCTCAGAAAGCCAAGGAGGGGTCGCTGTGAGTTGGAGCCGACTCCATGGCAGTGGGTTTGGTTTTTGGTTTTGGTGGCACTAAGCAGACAGCGGGAAGGACCCTTGTCAGCAGTGTAAGCTGAAACGAGAAAGCAGAGTGCTGCCTTGTTCGGCCTCGGCTGGGGATGCATGCCTCGGCGGCTTGAACTTTACCGCTACGTGCGTGTCCGTGAACGACCACAGGCCAGGAAAACAAAAAGTCCAACCCCACTTGTCTGCCACCAAACCGTGAGGAACCGTTCATCTCTTTCCTCAGCTCGGACCCCCAGCTGCTCCTGCAGCACCTCCTCCTGAGCCCAATAACCCGGAGCCAGGTCAGTGTTCACAAGGGAAAGGGTACTGCCCCTCAACAGCCGCGACTCAGGGGCCCACGGCACCCTCGCTTCTGATCTGCCAGCTGCAGAGTCAGGGTTATCCCACAGCCACTTCAGGGTGCCAGCTGCAAGCTTGGGGTCCCACGGCACACTCTCTTCTGATCTGCTGGCTGCAAAATCAGGGTTATCTCACGGCCACTTCAGGGTGCCAGCTACAAGCTTGGAGGCCCCATAGTGCCCTCACTTCTGCCCTGCTGATTACAAACTCAGGGTTCCTTCTCCCCCTCAGAAGATCAGCCACAAACCAGGGGTCCTCACAGCACCCTCACGTTCCCAGCGTGCACCCTCCCCAATGTACCCATCCATGTCTTTCACCAACCAGCAAGCCCTCGGAGCTCCTGTGTCCAGAGCTGCCCTGAGCCCCCTTCCAGAGCCACGGATGACTGACTCCGTCCCCACCCTGAGGTGGCTGACGTCACCAGGTGGCCTCCTGCCTGGCCAGCCTCCTCCTGAGCCCCTCATTAGCACAGACCCTCAGGTGAGGTCAGGAGGCCTCCGCCAGGACACTTCAATCCCTGAGGCAATGCCAAGGTATCAGAGGCTCTCTCTCAGGTACCAAGGACTGAGACTAAATTTGAGGGCCAAACTAACCCCACATGATGCTGAGTACTGACTTTGGGGCTACAAATAAACCTTTGTGACCTGGCGGATCTGCAGATATCCCACTGGGGAACAAGGACCCACGGATGCACCTATGGTTGATCAAACAGCTGCTCTGTACCAGGCACTGCTGTTTCGCCCAATGCTTCACTCCAACCAGACGCCAACCAGGCCCGGCTGCCACAGCACAGCGCTTAAGCGCTCCTCCTCAGATGGCAGCATCCCTTCCGATCACAGTCACGTAATAACCTTCGCTGCCAGATGCACACATTTGTTTCACAACAAGCAATTTTGAAAAGAACGAGCATCACATTTAAACGTATTATTCAATCCAATAAAATACTTCCTGTAAGAATTGAAATTTGTATTTACTGGAAAAAAAAAAAAAGTAATTGAAGTCCCTGGATGGTTAGAACAGTAACACACAGCTGTGGACCGCAAGCCTGCAGGTTCCAGTCACCCCGAGGCACCTCAGAAGGCCTGGTGATCTGCTTCCGAAAACTAGCCCCTAAAAGCCCCGTGGAGCCCAGCTCTGCTCTGACATGTGTGGGGTCTCCAGGAGTCAAAGCTGACTCAACAGGAACTGGTATTGGTAAAAAAAGGACATCTTGCATACTGCATTGGCCACGACTTTAAATTCCAAACACAAATGACAACTCCCAGAGGCTCCTGGAACAGGTGATGTTTCGGGGGATGTCACAGGAGCTCAGCTTCCCTGCGTTAGTTATTATTGAGCTCTGATGCTTGTCCAGACCCACTGTCATCTCAGAAACCCCACGGCCACAGGGGACGGGGACATGGACTGTGCCCCAAGCCAGCTTGGACAAGTCCAGAGCACGACCCGGCTACTCACGAAACAAGTGGCAGTGGCCGAGACCACGTGGGCCTGTGGCCAGTTGTGTGAGTGCGGCTCTTGAATACACGTTTATTAAGGTAAGTCACGAAAACGTGACCATCTGAAGCTGACCAGCACGTTAGTAACACTCAACAGTCGGGACAGCAACTGCTTGGGACCCGGACCAACGACCTACTTAGGGGGCAGAGCGTGTCATCACTGCTGATGTTTAGAACTGCTGGTGGGTGGTGACTGTCAGGAGCCAACAACGTTTTGTCGGTTTCAGCAGTGTGTGCAGAGAGCACCGCTGGCTCTGCAGTAGGGCTCTGGCCTCCCATGGGGGAGGACTGGGTTCAAGTCCCGGCCATGCCCCTCACGCTCGGCCCCCACCCGCCCGTCACCGCAGGCTTGTGTGTTGCCGGGACGCTGAACAGCTTCCAGCAGAGCTTCCAGACTGAGAGGGACCAGGAGGACAAGCTGGGTGGCCTACTTTGGAAAGTCAGCCACGAGACCCTGTGGATCCCGACTGTCCAACGTGCGAGCCATCATGGGGCAGGTGCAGGACCATGCATGTCTCATTTCCCTGTGCACGGGGTCGCCACGCATCTGGAGGGGTCGCCACGTGTTGCAAGGGCTCAACAGCAGCTAACAACAATGAAGTCACTGTTTATACATTCTCTGCAGACAACAAACGTACCCCCTCAATGCTGGGCCCTCAGGCATCCTGCTCCTGGAACACACTGTGCCAACACCCAAACGAGTAACGACCAATATCCCATCTTTACCCATATATTGCAAGTTGAGGTTCAGAGAGAGAGTGTTCCACCAAGTCCAAGCATTTGGCTGCAAGTCCACTGGCTACAGCCAAGCCTCAGGGCTGTGCTATTGAAGGCAGAAAACAAGCCTGTGACCCAAGGGAGCACACACCAACCTTCAGCAAGTCCTGCTGCTGCCCTCCCACAAAGGAGGGCCTCAGAAAGCATTCTGAAGAAAGTGCCAGCTAACACAGGGCACCCTATCCTGTGCACCCCAAGCACGGCCACTCCAGGGTCCTCTCTTCTGGGCCCCTGGAGCCTGCCAGGATGCACTCTGACATGGACCCTTCCCCCAAGGCATTAGAGACCTGCTGAAGGGCCCCAAACCCATCACCTCAGCTCCTGGTACAGGGAAGGGGGCTGCCTGTCTGGGGAGCTCCCAGGCTGGCAGAATAGCCCAAGACCTGGCACCATTCTAGTAACTGGGACACAAGATGGTCCCGGAGAGAAATGAGTAACTGCAGTGACTGCTCACAGCCACACAGCTTCATCTTATTTCTTGCTCACCCATATCTATATCTCTGTTCTCGGCACAAAACTAATACTGATCATGAATTAGAGGAGCAGCCACACCCACTTTCACACTGGACATGCCTTGCGATAGCTCCTGAACTCAGCAGACAGGAAAGAGTGATGGGATGAGCACCAGGGTCTGAGCCAGGAGACCTGTGTTTGATCCCGACCTCACACCAATGATCAGTATGTGCCCTTGCATAAGTCATTGAATCTTTCTGAGCCTCAGTTTCTGTAGTAACCAGCCTCTGTGTTTGCCAGCACTAGCCAATCATCCTTCTTCTTTCTTTTATGACCTAACACCCTTTGCCTGCTCCATGGGCTATTGGATGAGCATGTGACCTGGAATTGGCCTTCAGCACACTGAACACCTCTTACCACCATGACTGCTTCCAGTGCAGGCTGTTATCCAAAGACATCCCATGTGATGGAATTGTCATGCTCTGGCCACGGGGGACAGGGATGGGCTCTCTCAGGGTGAAACCAAGCAGACACCAAGGTGACCCAGAAGCGCAGAGACTGGAGCACTCACTGACTATTCCCCAAGGAGGGAAGTGGGTTTCTCTCCCACGCACAGTCTGAAGACTAGCTCTGAAACAGACACCAATACAACAGATTTACTAGGAGCCTGCTGGACGCCTGGCATCATTTTAGTTGGGTGTGCCAGAGAGTAGAGTAGACAGAGCCTCTGTCCCCCACCAGAGCTGAATTTCTAGCAGAGGAAAGGATGAGTAGGGGGAGAGTCCATCATGCATCTGCGGCAGGGCTGAGGGAGGCGGGCACCCTATCCAAGGAATGGGAATGAGGCATACCACCTGCACTGAACTGTGCTGTACTGAGGGGCAGCACTGAGGCAGGTAGACACACGCACTCTCCATCAGCAAACTGAGGATTGATGGGGCCAAGCTTCCAAAGACAGTGGGGTGCACTTGCTGAGCTCTCAGGGGAATGCAGACGTGTCTTCACGGAACACATGTAGGACTGATGCCACGATGAACAGGCCTCTGGAATGTCCAGCAGATGTGTCTTCACGGAACATGTGTGGGATCAATGCCAGACGACCAGGATCCTGGGACGTCCAGCAGACGTGTCTTCAGGGAACATGTGTGGGATCGACTCCAGATGACCAGGATCCTGAGATGTCCAGCAGACGTGTCTTCACGGAACATGTGTGGGATCAACACCAGATGACCAGGATCCTGGGACGTCCAGCAGACGTGTCTTCACGGAACACATGTGGGATCGATGCCACGATGAACAGGCCTCTGGAACATCCAGCAGACGTGTCTTCACGGAACATGTGTGGGATCGACACCAGATGACCAGGATCCTGGGACGTCCAGCAGA
>NW_006921831.1:1548018-1550936 GCF_000298275.1 Orycteropus afer afer
CGGAACATGTGTGGGATCGACACCAGATGACCAGGATCCTGGGACGTCCAGCAGATGTGTCTTCAGGGAACACGTGTGGGATTGGCACCAGATGACCAGGATCCTGGGACGTCCAGCAGACGTGTCTTCACGGAACATGTGTGGGATCGACACCAGATGACCAGGATCCTGGGACGTCCAGATTCTGACACTGGACCGTGCCCTTGCCATAAGCCCAGCCTCCCCTCCAGATGGAATGGAGAAGACTCCCAGCAAAGACAGTGGCCTTGTTTCTCCACTTCCTTCCCATCACGCTTCCTGGAACAACTGCCACATTATCTGACCCAGAGGGATGCTCAGGAATCCGTGGGGGCCATATGTCAACCCACGAGTCTCTGGGTACCTTGCATGGATCTGAGTGGTTCCAGCCCACCACACTGTGATCTTGCCCACTGTAAGGAGCCACCATGCTGGCCTTGGCCAGGGGGGCACCTGCTGGTCTAGAACACGGGGATGAGTGAAGGAGCATGTGCTGGTCTAGAACACGGGGATGGGGAAGAACTGTACACTGGTCTTATTTCCAGCTTCTGCCTGATAGTGACGTCTGTGAGTTTGTTGTGTGGGGGTGGGGCTTGCACGTCCTTCGATGAAAGTCCAGATTCAGGGTGCCGGCTCTAGGGGAAAGGTCTTCTTTCAGCTTCCTGCAGCCACCAGTGGCCCTTGGGGCTCCTAGGCCTGCATCCATCTGCTTCTGTGGTCAGCCTCCACCTCCATCTGTCTGTCTGTCTGTCCCTTCTGCTCTTTTCATAAGACACTGCTCCTGAAGGATCAGGGTCAGCCCACCTGCACATGGGTTCTGATCAACTGGACAAGTGATTTAGGAACCCTCAGGTACCACAAACAGCTGGCCTCTTAACCAAAAGGCTGGTGGTTCCAGGCCCCCAAGGGCACCTCAGAAGAAAGGCCTGGCAACCTCCTTCTGTAAATGATCAGCCGCTGGCAACCCCATGGGGACCCTGCTCTGACAAGTTGAAGCCGACCCAACGATAATGGACTGAGCCCATTGGTTTGGGCATCTCTGTGAGGACAGTGCAGCCCCCACTGCCCTCCCCCTCAGGTGCAGCAGGGCACTGTGCTCCTGCAGTCGATGCTGGGCCACCTTGCCTGTCTAGCTCTCCACCCAAAGGGGCCCCAGTGGCCTTCCCACAGGTCTGCTATCAGGAAGACCTGATGCATCCTGGGCTGATCTCTTGCCCTTTTCCTGGGGCTGCCCCTTTGGGTGGCCTCCTTGCACATGGCAACCCCTGTGGCTGAAGCCCCGGGATGAGATGACACAGACGCCGCACTCCACCCCTGGGCCCGCTGAGAGCACGCAGCCATCAGTCACCCTGGGCAGGGCCAGGGCGGGCTGACTGCACTCCCCTGTGTCTGTTCTGACAATGGCTGACACTCCATGAGCTGCGTGCTGTAGCCCCTTCAGGATCAGCTAACACCAGCACCGCCTACACACACACAGGTATGAATTCTCTCTCTAACGAAAGCCTCCAAAGCCTTTCTACTTAGGTGTATCAGGAACCAGAACGGGAAGGTCACCCGTGTGCAATGCAGTGCTGCCCAGAGATGCATCCCGCCCAACGCCCGTTTACGAGGCGGCCCAGGGGCAGACAGCTCATCTCCCACGTGGCTTACTCCTCAGTCAGCGCACCCCACACACAGTCACCACCTGTCTGTCCATGGAGGCCTGTGTGTCACCAGAAGCTGACAGATTTCAGCAGAGCTTCCAGACTAAGATGGATGAGGAGCAAAGGGCTGCCAATGAACACCTCCTGGAGCACAACGGGTAGAGCTGTAATTGATCACGGGGATGGCAAAGGCTAGACACACTGCTTCCCTCGCACGGGCACGGGGCTGCCCTGAATCGCGGACAACAAAAGAGGATCCTGGATGCAGGCGTGGCAGGAAAGGGACAGTGTGGGATGGGACTATATGGCGCAGCTGCTGAGGCCCAGAGAGACACTGTGGCCAGCCCAAAGTCACATGGAAAAGTCTGGATTGGAACCTACGTCCCTCTGGCACTCGGTTTAAGGCTTCTTCCTCAACTCCACCAAAGCTGCCTTTGCACACTTCTGAGAGTGAAGATTTCTGCAGCCCTTTCCCAGCTCCGTGTGCCCGCTGCAAGGGGCTGTGCCCTAGTCTCCTCCAGCTGCCATACTTGAAAGGGGGGAGCTTTGAAGAACAGAAGTGGATTGTCCCACACAGTTCACAGGCTGGAAGGCCAAATCAGGGTCCTGGCTGAGTCAGTTCCTTCTCTAAACCTCTCCTCAGGTTTCTGGTGTCTGACACAACCCTTGGCATGTCTTGGTGTCTAAATTTAGGACCCTACATGAGAAGCGACCAGTCCCTGGAGAAGGATGGGCTCAAGCCTGGAAAAGACTGTGAGGATGGCGCAGACCGGCGGTGTTCCATTCTGTTGTACACAGGGTCAGAAGCGACTGGCGGGCACCTAAGATCAACTCCCCTGGTGTGACCTCCAAAACATAAACCCCAATTCCCAAAAGGATCACACATGTAGATACATGGATTAGGGGTCCCACACAGAGTTTTTTGGACACAAATCAACCCATGCAGACTCTAAGCAAGGAAGTCCAGCACTGCTGGGGTGAAGAGGCATTCTCTGAAGGCCACGCCCACCTGGAGTGGGCTGCTGAAGGCTGGAGCTGGAAACTGTCCTTCTTTGTAAGAAAACAGCTCACGGTCTTTCTGCAGCTTTCACCATGAGGACTCAGGGCAAATCTTGTAACAGTAGCTAATGTCTGAGGAGCTCTGGTGGTACAGTGTTTAAGGCAGCTAACCAAAAGGTTGGCGGTTCAAACCCACCAGTCGCTGATGCGGCAGTCGGATTCCATCAAGACAGCCTTGGAAACCCTCTGGGGCAGTTC
>NW_006921831.1:1551509-1565389 GCF_000298275.1 Orycteropus afer afer
TGTGGTTTGGGCTTTGCTTCTGTGAAGACTGACAGCCTTGGAGACCCTGTGGGCAGTTCCACTCTGCCCTCTAGGGGCTCTGTGGGTCAGAATAGACTCCACGGCAGTGGGTTTGGTTTTGGAATGTCCAGGGGCCTTGGTATCTCCTTCCCAGTAGATCCCAATACATTTTCACCCAGAGGAGAGAAGGGTGGGTGAGGGCTCAGAGATGCAGTCCTTATATGCCCCTGCTTGAACCCTCATCCCCTGTAAACACTGCCATCAGGACTAAGTGTGTCCCCCAACAGCCATGTTCAAGTCCTCCTCCTGTTCCCGCTGACCGTGACCTTGTTTGGAACTAAGGTTTTTGCACATGTGATGAAAGAGAGCAGAGATGCAGAGGGGAATTTTGCAGGGGGAGGGGGACTAGGCGGAATAGCTGCAGATGGCCAGCCACCTGCGGAAGGCAGGGGGGAGGGAGAAGGGGCAGAGGCCAGCGGGAGGGGCGGGTGAGACGAGAGCCTGGGAGGAAAAGGCCACAAGAGAAGCACAGAAGGTTAAGGACAGCATTCTCAGCTGTCAGGGGTTGGCTGGGTAGCCAGAGGCCTCGGTTCAAATCCCAGCTTCCTGGGTGTCCTTCACAAGTCTGAGAACTCCAGAAGCTTCCACCTGCGAGATGGGGACAGTGGAAGTCCCTCCCCAATAGAGCTGTCATTAGGACTGAGCAGAAAGCACAGAGCACAAGGCTGGCTCCCTAAACATTAGATGTTCAGATCAAGACAGCCTGCTGCTTCCTGCTCCAGGAAGCCCTCCTGAGTCTATATCCCATTGGGATTTCATACTCCCCTAACCCTGACTTCAGTGCCCTCCTCAAGGCCTAACTCCTCCAAGGGCACAAGTCGAGCTCTTCAGCCACAAAATCCTGGACTCTGCTGGACCCCAGAGCCTGGAGGAGACGCTGGTCCTCCAGGGAAGAGACGGCACAGGCGGTGAAGAGTCATACCTGGCCTGGTTACAGGGCCAGGAACAGGGAGGAGGACACTCGGTGAGGGAAGCAAGAGAAAGCAGCGAAGTCAGAGGGACAGTCGAGGATGCCCTGACTGTGCACATGACCTCTCTGCCAGGACTCAGAGTCCACGAACGGAGAACAGGAGGGGAAACCTGTGAGGATGAGGAGAACTGGGCTCACGCTGAGACGTGACCTACATCGGTGAATTACAGGGAAAGCTGGGGGAGAGGTTGGGAGGCCACAGGTTCGAGGTCAAGGCAGAGGAAGACTCCAGTGCTGACCGGGATGAGAATCCCGACCCCCAAGTAGGAGGTCACCTTGGTCCTGCCCGCCACCCGGACTATGGAGGTTTCTCCATCTGCAGAGTCCAGATGGAGCTCAGGGACGAGCATGGAGGGGCTTCTGGGGCCAAAGAGCCCTCGGTCAGAGGAGGTGAGGCTGATAGCAGGAGCAGGGCAGTGGTAAGGAGGTGGACAGAGAGGAACGTTCTAGAAGGCTTAACACAGCAGCATTCGTGTGCAAGGCTGCACCATCCTAGGCATCGCCCCATACACGACCTGCCTAGAACCCAAGCCGGAGTTCTCACTGGGAGGCCTCACCCCACCCAAGGGCCCTGGGACTGTCTCAGCCGTTGGTGGTGCTGGGGACAGGGTACTTCTCACCTGCGCTGGGCAGGGGCCAGAGGGACGCTCCAGCCATGCACAGCGCGGTCCCAAGTGAACCGTGAATGGAGCTGCTACAGCCTCTCCTCCATCTTCCTTGACATGGCGTATTGCTGCATGGTTTTGGTCAGCCCGTCACCGTCAGCTGGGCGTGACTCATGGTGAGTCCTGTGTGAGTATAACCGTGCTCCATACGGCTTCTCATGGTGACCCCCCCGTGCAGCACACATACAATGGTGCACCCTACGTTTCTCCTGGGGAGCCCTGTGCAGCACACATACAATGGTGCGCCCTATGATTCTCATGGGGAGCCCTGTGGAGAGTGTAAACGTGCTCCATACGGCTTCTCATGGTGACCCCTGTGCAGAGGACAACGGTTTTCAAGGCAGAAGCAGGTCACCAGGCGTTCCTTCTGAGGCCCCGGGTGGATGTGAACTACTCTCTTCATTTTCCCGGAATGCAAAGACCAGTAAAGGAGAGAGTGAGTGGGCGGTGTGGGTCACAACTGTACAGGAATCCCCACCACCGACGGCAGGCACTCTGGCCTCACAGCTGCGGGCTCACTGCCGAAAGGAAGGTCGTGTGACTGGGAAGGGATGAGGCCTGGGGGGGGGGGTGTCCCTGAGCACCGCTATGCCAGTCACTGCAGCCGTGTCCAACTTCAACTCCTTCGTTCTATTATTTCTTGACGGGCTTTAGACGGGACGCCCATTTTAAAGGCCTGAGCACACTTCGGGTATGCTACTTAGGAATTGCACTTGTGGATGTAACTGAGCGTAATCTTGCTCGTGGACGGGGTCGTGGGTCTGGTGTGTTTGGGAACCCGGGGCCAGGGTGGCTCCAGCTGCTGTCCGGCACATGCCCTCCTCACGTGCATCACGTGTAGGAGCTCTGGTGGTGCGGTGCCTAAGGCATGTGACTGCTAACTAGAAGGCTAGCGGTTCAAACTCACCAACTGCTCCTCGGAAGGAAGGTTGGGCAACCTACTTCCGTAGAGATACTGACTCGGAAACCCGCGGAGGGGCTGCTGTGTGTCGGGTCCAACTCCACGGCGGTGCATTTGGTTTGGTTTGTCACGGGCGTCAGAGCAGAGCGGGGCTCCACAAGCTTCCAGCGGCTGGTTCTTCGGCAAGAGACCACCCGGCCTTCTTCCACAGGACCGCCCGGGGGACTTGAACCTCCAACTTGTCAGCACTCAAGTTTGTTTACCCAGGGCCTCCTCAGGGGCCAGGGCATCCGTGCAATCAGAGGACCTCGGCAGAAACGTGACGAGGGCAGGGGAGACGGCAGGGGCTGCAGAGCGGAAGGCGCCTCCTGAAGGCAGACTGCCCAGGCCGCGAAGCAGAAGGCCCAGACGGGCACGGGCAGCAGTGCGGTGCTGAGGGCGGGGCGGGGGCGCGAGGGGGCCTCCGAGGGCGGGGCGGGGGCGCAAGGGGGCCTCTGCCCAGCTTTTCTCGGGGAGCATGTTGCCCCGAGGCCACGCGTGTCCGCTGTACGTGAAGCGGCACAGCAAGGCAAAGCCACGAGGCAGGCCCCTGCAGAGGTGCTGAAGATGGGGGACAATGGTGGGCAAACCCCATCCAGGGCTGCTCGGGGGCCAGGGCGCGGGCAGGGCTGGTGTGGGCCAACAATACCCAGCAGGGTGTGGAGGCATCGAGACCACTGCTGGTCTGTACGGGACAAAATCAGCAGCGTCCCGGAGAGGGCGCGCACAGCATTTGGGACACATCAATGGGAGAGCCCCAAGTCGACACCCCCGGGCACCAGTGCTGGCAGACAGCCAAACGGGATGTCTCCAACCCAATCAAACACACCTGCAGCTTGGGGCTGCGGCAGAAAACCCTTTCCCGAGTGTCAACTATGGTCCACACTGTGGGAAAAAGCCCTTCTAGACTGACCCCACCGAAGAAGGGTGGGAGGACTGGAGCACAGCGGCCGTCGCCCAGGCCTCCGCAGCAAGAGCAGTCAGGATGCCACCATCAGACGGGACCACGCACCCGGGGCTGAAGCCTCGCTCAGCATGGGGGTCTGCTCTGCTCGCGCATAGACTGGAAACCCCGCACTCACGCGGCACTGAACGCACACGGCTCCCTCGGCCCACAAGGAGACGAGGAAGGGGCAGGCTCAGCAGCAACATACGGGGTACACGGTATGGATTTCAACAGTTTCCTCCCCCCTCAGCAATTAGCTCTGTAAACATTCCGTGGGAAGCCGCCACTCCCCATGGCCACTACAGCATCCCATGCTGCACGCTGCAGCCAGTTTCCTGACAAAGCCTCATCTTCCCAGCTCATAAAGGGAGCCTCGAGTAGGGTGACCCCAATCAGTCTCATGTAATTAAATGAAATGCGCTAGAACTGGGGGTTCCCCGAGAATCAGCTGCATGTACTGCCAACACAAAGGACACACTGCCTAGTCATCTCATTGCCTATGTTTCAGGGTGAGCAGCAGGTCTCAGTCCAAACGCCAGGAACCCAGTCAGAACGGGAGGCTTCTTTGAAATCTGATCTGGTTCATTTCACGGCAGGTGAGATTTCCCGAACAGGTGCATTTTTAAGGAATCAGCTCTCCACGTCCGTATGAATTCTGCATGCACAGACGCTCACCCCCCAATACTGCACTGAGAGATCAGCTTGAACACACCACCCCCTAACCGAGATCTATACATATCCAAAGCATAATTACACAGGCCCTCGGTCTGGAAACCTAGCAACAGTCTCCAAGTCCTCGTTAGCCGGCTAATCAGACACCCAAACTCACACATCAGCGTAACGTGCTCCATTTTCAAAAAACAAAAGCCTCCGGCCCCTCTCTCCAAAGCTGCGGAAGGACAAGATAGACGAAAACAAACCTTGTTCGGCAGAGGAAGAGCAACCCATGGCATTTAATCCACCCGACTGTGCCTCTCCCTACAAAGCCGGACCAAACCAAAAATAACCGAGATTGCAAGAAAGAGGTGATCCCGCTCCGAAGCTTATCAGCTTGCAACATGCTTAACATCTGCATGGCTGTCTCGGACGCAAGCTCCCCAGCTCCCTGGCAGCCCAGCTTCGGGGGACCGCTATCTGACAGAATCCATCGTAAACGCTCTGGGGCAAGGGCTTTTAAAGCCTGCTGGGGTCATCTGCCCAGCCACAGATAAACACTGGACAGCCACAGCCAGGGATGAACTGGGTTTTCACAGCTACCCCTCAACCATCCCTTCTCTGCGCTGGCAAATGAAGGAACCCAATGGGACTGACATCAAATTGTTTTAAGAGGGAAAGGGGGACAGAAAGAAAAGTGCGGCACCCACGGCAGCATCACGTGGGCTCCCGGATCGTAATCATGAGAAGTTGTCGTCTGTCTGTTAAAGACGCCTGGAACCACAGCACTGTGCTGTTCCAGGTCTCTCTCCAGGTCCATTTCCAGGTGTTGCAGACTTCAGACACATCCACAATATTAACCACTGTGTTCATCAGCTTTTCCCCAAACCCACATCCCAGGGGGCTGACTTCCTGCTGATGCTTCCTCGCTTGGAAAACAAAGGCTCCCCCACTCAAGAGTGGAGGGAATGTCCTTTAAACTGATGGTTTTAAAAAGTCAAGACAAACCAACACCCAAACCCACTGCTGTTGAGTCGATTCTGACCCACAGCGCCCCTAGAGGAAAGAGTGGAACTGCCCACAGGGTCTCCAAGGCTGTCAATCTTTATGGAAGCCAAATGTCAGGTCTTTCTCCTGTGAAACCACTGGGTGGATCTGAACCACCAGCCTTTCGATTAGCAACCAACTGCTTAACCAGTGCACCACCAGGGCTACTTAAAATCCAACGGGAAGTGTCCTTGTAAGAGTGACTTGGAGGGAGGTCAGTCAGACGGAGGAGGAGGACTCAGAGACCAAACGGGACAGAGATGGCAGTGATGTGGCCACAAGCCAAGGAACACCACAGCCCAGAAGCGGGAGAGAGTGCCGAATGGTCTCCCCCTCCAAGCCTCCAGGGGAGCCCACACCCTGAGTGCAGACGTCCCACAGCAACCCGGAAAGACACTGCTGCGGTTCCTGCCAGGTCTGAGGTCAACACTTACGTCCTGAAGAAGCCTGAAGGGGCATGAGACGGGGCAGGATACCACCCAGTGGGCGTGCGACAGGGCAGGGCACCCAGGGGTCCGTGGGGAGCAGAGAGGGCGCTGGTGCTTGTTCTGCTTCCGGACCCCTGGAGGGACTGGAACGGCAACTCCAGAGGCCACGACTCAGTTAAGCACTTGACTACTGACTGAAAGGTCGGCGGTCCAAGTCCACCCAGAAGCACCCCCTGGAGCATCTGACACACGGGGTCGCCCTGAGTCGGCATGGACTTGAGAGGAACCGCGTTTCCAGGGGCCGTCCAGACCTGCTAAATAAGAGTCTCAGGGGCGGGGGGGGGGTTTTCGAGGCAGTATCACTACGGAAGTAAATTGCCCAACCTTCCTTCTGAGGGGGGGGGGGGTGCAGCGCAGGCATCTGCTGCACGCTGCCCCTGGTGATTCTGAGGCACCCCCAGATCCCACACTCTCTGCTGGGCCCTGGGGAGCCCTGGGGTTCACAAAGGTGAGTCAGAAGCCGAGGGGCTTCTCAGGCTCTCACGGGCTCCCTACAAGGCCACGGAAGACTCTAGAGCAGGTGGCGGGGGGAGACGGGGGCTGGGACGTGAGGGGAGGGGCGTAGGCCAGCCCTCCCCGCAGGGAGGACCTTGTTCCCTGGGGCCATCACTTCCCAAAAGGCCAGGCCTGCGAACCTCCTGAAGCCCCAGAAGAGCGTGTGCCCGGCAGGAGAGGGTGCTAGACCAGAAGTCATGGGAAGGCAGGGAGCTGTGGGCAGGGAGGCCGTGAAGTCCAGACACCTCAACAACAGACAGACAAAGCTTCGAGGCGAACAAAGACTCAAAGCTGCTGCCGTGGGGTCGATTCCAGCTCGTGGAGAGCCCTGTGACGGAGCAGGACTGGACCCCACAGGGGTTCACTGGCTGGTTTTCTGGAAGTCGACCTCCAGGCCATCTTCCAAGGTGCCTCTGGGTGTATGGACCTGAACCTCCAGCTTTTGGATTTGCAGCTGAATGTAACCACCGTCTGCACCCTCCAGGGAGAGCCTCGCCAATCAAAACACCAAACCCATTCCCGCTGAGTGGATCCCAAGTCAAGGCGATCTGTGTTTCAGAGCGGAACAGCTCCATGGGGCTTTGTTGTTGTAGGGTTTTGTCTGTTCGTTTTTTACAGTTTCTTTTCATTATGGTGAAAACATACAAAACAGATGCATCTCAGTAACCTCCCCACACGATTAAAGGACACGGATCCCCTACTTGAGGTGGTGCAGCCTTCCTCAGACCATTCCACCACCACTGGGGACCCACAGCTTCCACCCCTCACCAGGGCCGATTTTCACAGCATGTTTGCCTGTTGCCAGGCCTTTTGTCTTCTTTGCAGACGCAGAGGGAACCCTGCAGGGAGGGCAGGCTTTCTGCCCACCCTTGTCCTGTGCAGAGGAAGAAGCCCAAGAGGGAGGGACGGTGTCAGCGGTCATCACCCCCCACGATGATGACTGGAGTGAGAGCCAGCCTGCATGCTCCCTCGAGACCCCCGGGGCTCACAGAGGTCCAGAAGGAAAGACCTTAAGCCTCCACTCCAGGCAGCATGAAGGTGCATGTCCCACCCACATGGGTGCCCCCAGCCTGTAGTAGGAGAAGCCCTGTTGTTGTTGCTGTTATGTACCGGCAAGTCAGACCTGACTCATAGCAACCCCTACTTGGATTTCTGAGGCAACATCACTATGGAAGTAGATTGCCCAACCTTCCTTCTGAGGAGTGGCTGGTGGGTTTGAACTGCCAGCCTTCTGGTTAATAGTCAAGTGCCTTAGGCACTATGCCACCAGAGCCTCTGGAGATGCCCTGCAAGGCTTAAAAAGTAACCGATGGGAAGTGTGCACACCGCAACCAGGTGCTGCCTTTATGAGAAGAAACAAAAGCTCTGTGTGCTGAGAGGCTTGAACCACCAATGGGAGACGAATCACATATAAGCAAGGAAGCCACGTGCCACCAACATCCCCCAAAGGCTTCAAACCAACTCTGGTACCTCGAGGGACCTGGCAGGAGGGTCTCAAGGCTGCTAGCGTGGATCAGCCCTGGGGAGGGATGGGGGCGTCCATCTGTAAGGCAGAGGCTAGAAGCCCCAAGGATCTCCCAGCTCCTCTGAGGGGCCTGGGTTAACGAAAGTGCTTCACTCCCCCTGTGCCTCTTGGGCCTTGGTGGCCAGCACCTCTGTAACCATAAGCAGAGTTCTGCCATCACAGTCACTTGGATCCATTTGGTTGCCGATGATGACCTCTGCAGTTTGTGGGCCGGGACCTGTCTGCTCACTCAGGCCCAGCTGTCCTTCCCGAGCAGCCCTGGCTCCGTCTTCAGTATTTTTAGCCCTAAGCCGAAGCTCCTCTATTGTACTGGGTTCTCGCACGAGGAAGGAGGTGGGAAGGGCATCCCTGGCATTCTAAGCACTTGGATCATTTTCCAAACCGCTTAGCAGACACTAACTCATCAATCTCTCTAACGCACTCGGAGTGGTGATGCGCCTTGGTGAAGCCCTGGGTCTCCAAGCAATTAAGCAATTGGCCCTGGCTCCCCGGAGGGGCACGTGGCAGCATCAGGCAGCATCCGGGAGGCCTGGATGCTCAGTGAGGGGCACTTGCCGATGCCAGCAAAGCAGTGGGCTTTGCACCCTGTGCAGTTCTCCAAGGCAGGGTGGGGACCACGCACGACTGGGGAAAGGCGAGCATTCGACACGGAAAAGGCTCGGCAGCAAAACATGGTGTCACGCTCACCCCAACACCACACGTGGTTGGGGGACGCAGGGCAATGGTGGCAGATGCATCTGGCGACGTCTCAAGCACCCTGGGGCTCCCCTCCCACACCCCTGTGGATGGGATGCTGCCATCTTAGAAAGCTCACCGCTGCCGGTCCAATGGGACTGGTCCCCGCTGCTGGTCCTGTGTAAGCCTGCGGCAGGAGGACACAGGCCACCGGGCTCCTCTAAGACGAAGGACTGGGCCCAGCCCCCGGCGGGGCGGCGGGAGAGAGGAGGAGCCCCCGAGACCATCCTCCTGGTCGGCACAAGGGGGACTAGAAGGAAGGGTGACCATGAGCTCAGGGCAGAGGGAGTGGGGTCCGTATAATGGACTCTTTTGGCTTTCTACTTTCTCTCATCAAGTCACCACCTCTGTTCACAAGGAAGCATGTGTGCCACAGCGTGCTCCAGTGAGCGTGTCTGAAGGAATCCTGAATCACTGGATTCACCGACTACACAGTGATGCCCTGAACACAGCGCTTGGCGCCTAGCTAATCCCGCTGCATGAACCATAAGGGTCTCCGTAGCCTCCCCGATGCAGGCTAAAATGACCTAAGACCAGGGGCAGAAATTATGCCACAGCTACTCTCTCTGCTAGGTTTCACTCAAAGCAGGCTCAGAACCAATCTCATCACAAGGACTCAAAAAGCCAGTGGGGTCTCTAGGCCAAAGCGAAGGTGGCCTCAGCATGCCAGCAACCTGCTTACCAACGTCGGTCTCCTTGTGGTTCTTGATGTACTCCGCCAGTTCAAAGTTGCCCGCTATGATCGCCACCTGGAAGAACAGACATCAGATCCAGTAAGTATCAACCGCACAACTGAAGGTCCCTGGTTGGTGTCAACAATTAGACACTTGACTGCTCCTTGAGAGGTTGGTGGCTCAAACCCACCTGGTGATGTCCCTCCCTGGTTTGCAATGTCAGAGGAAGTGTCAGACCCCCTGTTAGTACCAGCCTGGGGCAGCCTGGCAGGACCCAGGGGCAGCCCGGAAGGACCCGGGGGCAGCCGGGCAGATGGCACGGGATGCTTCTGGGCAGCCCCGTTCTGCAGACGACAAGCAGGGCTGGCAGCACCGTGGGAGGTACTTCACCAGGCTCTTGCCGGCTCCCGGATGCCCAGCCAGACCAGGTTTCAGGTGGCGGACCCCAGAACAGAAACGGCAAGGATGGAGTCTGAGAGGTGGTCCTGAGTCATTGGGCCCTGATCTGCTGATGTTCATGGGCATGTGATAGGAGGGTCTGCTCAGTTAACCCAACAACTTCAAAGCTGCCCTTAGCTGACAGCTGGCTGAGGTCAGTCTTGGGCTTTCAGCCACACGATAAAAGGTAAAACTGCACGAGCGGGAGGAGGAGATCACATATGCAAACCTGAACTCCAGCATTTAAGAAACATGGTGGCTTTGCAGGGGTTGTTCCTCCACAGCACGGGGGTGGAGGTGAGTTAGATGGAATGAAAGTGATCGGCAGAGGGGTGCCATGGGGTGGCGTAGCCAGTACCACCAGGTGGGTGGCTTCCAACATGGGACATGTATTCTCTCAGTTCTGGGGGCCAGGAGTCTGAAATCAGGGTGTGGACGGGCCGCACTCCCTCTGAAGGTCTAGGGGACGGCCCTTCCTGGCCTCCTTCGGCTGCTGGGGGCTCCAGGTGTTCCCTGGCCCGTGGCAGCATCCCTGCAGTCTGCGGCATCATCACCTGCCGCTCCTCTCTGTGTCTTTGCTCTCTCTCCTCAGTGTGCCCCTCCTTGTCATGAAAGAGACAGAGAGAGGAGACAGAGGGCAGAGACACAGACAGGAGAGATGCACAGACCAGAGGCAGAGCGAGAGAGCTGGACAGAGCTCTGCTGAGGTCCACACTGCTTCACTGGCTAATTTTCAGAAGGAGATCGTCAGGCCTTTCCTCCCAGGCTGTCTCAGTTTGGAAGCCCCACTGAAACCTGTCCCCCATGGGGGAACCTGCTGGCATTTATCTGAAATGCTGGTGGCACAGCTGCCACCATCACAGGAACATGGCAGCCACTACAGTGTGACAGACGAACACACCAGGGTGGGGAGACTACTGACTACATGTCAACCACAGACCCCCCACGGTGAAGGTCACAGTTAAATACCCATCCCATGCACCTAAGCGCATACCCACACGTGGGCCCTCAGACCCACACCCAGATCACTGCTGAAAATCCCAGTGGATCATCAAGCGGCAGTCCGAGGCCTCTGCTGCTGCCAACACTACATGCCTTGCGTCTCAATACACGTGCAGCTGCAAGCCCCAGCCATGTTCCCAGCACCATCCCCCAGCCACTCGCAAAGGAGAGCAAGGCCAGCGTTTACAGGTGGTGATCGCCGATTGCTTCTCCCTTGGCTGTTTCCAGGCCAGGGAACAACTCTGGGACAGAAGCAGGCGCCTGCCTAGTCCCTCACCACAGCTCCCAGGGCCAGTACATCACTGATCCCCAGCCAGCGTTTCCTGGGAGGAGAAAGAGGGCACCGGCTGCCAGCCTGAGGGTACAAAGAGGCAGCATGCTGGGGTCTGTTGCAAAGGTTGCACATGTGCATATCAATCATAAGAGATGAAATAGGGAGACTTCCAGTAAGATGGAGGAATAGGCAGACAAGCGACACAGACCCTCCTCAACAAAGAAAAGAAAAACCAATGGACAGGGATACAGAAGATAATCCTGGAGCCCTGAGCTTTGAAAGGAATATACAGAAGTGAATCAGGCACCAACTAGTGGAAAAACCTGAACAAAAACAGTGAGTATAGAGACGGTTGGAGCTGCGGACTGTCAGCTACTCTGATGGGACCAACAGCCTGAATATTTCCAAGTGGTGTTGGGACCTGAGAATTGACCTAAAGATCAGCCCTGGTCACCAAGGGCTGCAGGGACAACTGAACTGGTGGCCTATGACTACAAAGGGAAACAGCAAGGGGAGAGACAACCTGAGCTGTTGACTTTCCACTGTCTGAATGGCACAGCCATTTTGATTTTTACATGTGGCAGCCATCTTGGATATTTAAAGTGACTGAGGGCACAGCCATTTTGAATGTTTACAAGTGGCAACCATTTTGGATTTTAAAGTGATAGCATTCTCATTCGGATTCCAGGGACCTAAGAATAGGCTCTGTTTGCCAAGGCTGGCAGGGACATATGAGAAGCTGACAACAGGAAAGGAGACAGGTGGTGAGTGTATAAGTACTATCAACTAGCGAAGAGAGGAGCACAGCACAGCACCCTGCTTGCATAGATAACATACAAACAAAACAAAGAATGAAAATTGTGGGCAAGTCACTCTAACATACAATCACCAATTAAATACAAACACAAAAACATCACAATGCCTCAGAGACAAGAGAGCACCACAGACCACACAAAGAAGCAAGATAAAGCAGGAGAAACAAGGAATCAGAATACAGACCCAAAACACACCCCTGAGGAAGATGCAGCACTGGAACTCCCTGATTAGGAATGGAAAAGAATTCTATTTAGGCATCTTCAATGAACTGAGAGACAGATTAATGAAAACACAGAGAAAACCCAAGAAAAATTTCTAAAGACAATACAAGAACAAAATGACAAAATAAATGACAAATTAGAAGTGATACAAAATCTACACACAGAAATCCAGAAAATTAACACTAAATTTTCAGAAATAGGTAAGACATTGAACAGACAAAGGAGAAGAACTGAATCAATGGAAGACAGAATTAGGGAGATTGAAGGCAAATACCTGAACACTTCTTTGGCAAGAGATAAATCAGAAAAAAGATCAAAACAAAATGAAGAAAGCCTAAGGTTCATGTGGGATACCATCAAAAAGAATAACCTATGTGTAATCAGAATTCCAGAACAGGAAGAGACAAATAAAACCAGAGAGAAAATTGTTGAAGATTTGCTGGAGGAGAACTTCCCTGATATGATGAAAGATGAGAATATATCCATTCACGAAGTTCAATGAACCCCAAATAGAATAGACCCCAAAAGAAAATCACCAAGATGTAGTCATCATCAAACTTACCAAAACCAAAGACAAAGAAAGAATCATGAGAGTAGCACAGGAAAAACGAAAAGTTACCTATAAGGGGTAACCAATAAGACTAAGCTCGGATTTCTCAACAGAAACCATGCAGGCAAGAAGACAATGGGATGGTATATATAAAACACTGAAAGAGAAAAATTTCCAACCAAGAATTATGTACCCAGCAAAACTGTCCCTCAAATATGATGGTGAAATTAGGACATTTCTAGATAAGCAGAAATTAAAGGAATTTGTTAAAACCAGACCAACCTTACAAGAGATGCTAAAGGGGTGCCCTTTGGACAGAGAAGCAACAACAACCAACAACAACTGACCATTAACACACATGATTAACACATGATGGTATAACCCAGAAACCAACTCAGCTATGGAAATATCCAAAGTAAATAAGCCTACAAGATTGTAAACAGCAAACCAGAGACATCAATTGACAAATGAGGACAACTACAAACCAAAAAGAGGGATAAAACTGTGTCACTACAGAACTTCTAGATGGTAGGGAAGTCAAGGGAACTATAAGACAGAACAGACTGTTCTAAACTTGGAAAGAAAACTATAAATCATAGGGTAACCGCAAATAAAATGATAAGCCTCCACATCAAAAAAGGGGACCAGAATAAATATTTCCAAATACTAAAACAACAGCAATAAAGGAAGTGATAACATGATTCATAAACAAAATGAGCTCAGCACAGAAAACTATATGGAACAAAGAAATCGAAAAATGAAAAAGCACATGACAAAATGACAGCAACAAATTCATATTAGCTGATAATTACATATATGGCAAGGGACTTATCTCTAAGTTTTATAGTGGAAGAGTGGATGACCAAACCATGGTACATACACACAATGGAATGCTATGCAGCACTAAAAAGTAATGTAGAGTCTGCAAAACACCGCATAATATGGATGAACCTGGAGGACATTGTGCTGAGTGACATAAGTCAATCACAGAAGGACAAATACAGTATTAGTTCATTGTTGTAGAGGGTCAAGGACAGGTTTATATATGGAGGGAAACTTTCTTTGTTGGTTGCCAGGGGTGGGAGGGGAGGGGAGGGAACATTGTAAAACACTTTAGTTTTGGGTATTTCACTGTACATAAATTATATTTAAACAAAATGAATTTTTAAAATTAAAACAAACAAACAAACAAGAGATGAAACAGGACAAAGGACAGATGTTCATTATGCAGCACATTCCTTTCCAAGTGTTTTATATGCATCCTACTGCTGTGGAGTTGATTCTGACCCACAGCACCCCTAGAGGACAGAGTGGAACTGCCCACAGGGTCTCCAAGGCTATCAATCTTCACAGAAGCAAAGCCCAAACCACACCCACTGC
>NW_006921831.1:1566123-1587120 GCF_000298275.1 Orycteropus afer afer
AGAAGCAAAGCCCCAACCACACCCACTGCCGTGGAGTCCATTCTGACCCACAGCACCCCTAGAGGACAGAGTGGAACTGCCCACAGGGTCTCCAAGGCTGTCAATCTTCACGGAAGCCAAGCTCAAACCACACCCACTGCCGTGGAGTTGACTCCAACCCACAGCGCCCCTAGAGGACAGAGTGGAACTGCCCCACAGGGTCTCCAAGGCTGTCAATCTTCATGGAAGCAGACTGCCTCACGTTTCTCCCAAGGAGCATCTGGTGGGTTCAAACTGCTGACTTTTTGGTTGGCAGCTGAGCACTCAACCATTGCACCAGCAGGGCTCATCCTCACAAATACAGGAAATGGTGTCACGGATGGGACTCTGTCCACCAAAAAGACATGCTGCAGTCCTAAGCCGAGCCCAGTGACGGAGTTCCGGCGTGAGCACGGGTCTCTGAAGATGCTGCAGGCGAGGTTAACATGAGGTCAGGCTGGAGGAGACAGGAAAACAAAACATACACGCAAAGAGGCCAGCTGCCCTTGGGCTGGCTGTGGCTCACAGTGACCCCGAGTGTCAGCGCAGGGCCGAGCTCCACAGGCTTTCAGTGCAGCAGGGAGATCAGCAGGCCTTCCTACTGGGGTGCCTCAGGAGGACGTGACCCCCCACTCTTGTGGGTAGCAGCTGAGCGCTTAACAGTCTGTGCCACCCAGGGACTCCATGCTGAAGGGTGGGTCCTGAGCCTGTGTGACTAGTGTCCTTACAAAGGAGACGATACATAGAGACGGAGACAGAGGAAGGACATCAGGTGACCAGAAGCTGGGAAGATGGCAGAACGGACCCCCCTCAGGGCCTGGGGTGAATCAACACGGCTCACACCCAGTGAGACAGCCATTCTGCTCTTATGAGCCATCCACAGTTTGTGGTGTTTTGTGACGGTGGCAGCCCAGAAAACCAAAACAAGTGGTACTATTAGCTCTGCTTGAGAGAGGAAAGGGCTGAGGCCCAGAGAGGGTGAGTTACTTGTCCAACACCACACAGCTACTCAGCGCTGTAATCATCAAAGCCCAGCATGCACCTGCCAATCACATTCACTATGACATTTTCAGAAAGCTACGTTGTGATAGAATTGCAGGTCAAAGGAGTTAGAAAACAGCAGATGTAGGGAAAATTAACGTGGCAAATTTTTCTTAGGAGTCTATGGACAGCCGCACGGAGCAGGCTGGGTGGGGGGGTGACCAAAGAATTGCTCAAACCAAAAAAAAACAAACTCACTGCCGTCAAGTCAGATCTGACTCACAGAGATCCCCCCTTGGGTTTCTGAGGCAGTATCACTATGGAAGTAGATTGACCAACCTTCCTTCTGAGGAGTCCCTGGTGGGTATGAACCACCAGCCTTCTGGTTAGCAGGCAAGTGCCTTAGGCACTATGCCACCAGAGCGCCTCCAATACTCTTGGCACCAAAGGGCACCTTCGGTAAGGATGTAACAGCTTCAGGGGGTCCTCAGGGCCCTGCAGTCCCCGCGTGGCGCAGTGGTGAATGCACTCAGCCGATAACCACGAGGTGGGAGGTTGGAATCTGCCTAGAGGGGCCTCAGCAGGAAGGTCTGACCATCTTCCTCTGAACCAGCCACTGACAACCCTAGGGGCGCAGTTTTACTCGGACACACCCAGGGTCGCCACGGGTCAAGGCCAAGGCAGCTGGTTTGGCCTGGGGTTTTTCTCTGGGCCCTAAACGGTTAGAGAGACTGAACCTAGCTCCCTGGGTGTACGGCCTCTTCATCAACTCAACGTTCCTGCCACCCCCTGCCTCACATGCTACCGCAGGGACATGTATTGAGCATCACCCCTAAGATGAAACCCCGGGTTCAACTTGGGGAAGTGTTTACGCAGCTACAACCAGAGCTGGAGGGCCCAGCAGAGCTGGGCCCTTGTCCCCCATGGGGCTCACTGGGGTTTTTTCAGTCACCTCCTTTCTCCAGTTGTCACCCAGCATTGGAGTAGTCTCATAAGGGGACATCCTAGAGGACTGGGACCAGGAGGACTGGGAGAAGGCGCTCACGGCTGGGCCTCCCAGCTGGGCAGTGGGTTGGAGGACAGACAGGTGACAAGAAGCATGCGAGCTTGTCCTCCTTCTTTGGTGACAGATGGCTGGGGTGGGGCACACAGGTAGACAGAGGTCAGTGCAGGGGCAGGTCATGACAGGTAGGCCATGTGAAAGAGGAAGGAAAGGGAGTCAGGGTGTCTGTGGACGGAGCACAAGATCACCCCAGGAGATGGAAAGGCCGCGAGCGGCCAAAGAGCTGGACAGCTCGCTCAGGAGGTGCAGAGGCCCACAGACCGGGAGTCAGACTACGGACCTGAGAGCAGCCCACGGCCACCTCCTCTGGGTCATCTGTATTGGGCGCACCAGTCTCCGTCATCAAGCTCTCAGTCCCACCCTGCCCTGTCTTGGGACTCTGGCCAGGAAGGAATAAACAGAGGCCAAGAATTGACAGCCACTCAGGGCCATCAGCCCTGCTCCTCGGCACCCGGGCAAGCCTCTGGACACGGGGTGGGCCTGAGCCACCCTCCTCGGGGTGGGCTGTTCCACTCACACCCTTGTCACTGCTGCTCAACAGGGCCCCAACCATTCTCCAGGCAGTGGGGACAGTACGAACGTCGTCCCTCTAGGAAGCTGTGACTGTTGTCCTCGGTGGCCGTCAAATCGGCCCACTGACGCACGGCAACCCCATGCACGACAGGACAAGATGTCACCCGGCCCTGAGCCAGCCCCAGACACAGTTACAGGTCAATGCTGTGACCCACAAGGTTGTCACCAGCTCGTGGTCAGAAGTGGGTCACCTGGCCTCTCTTCCCAGCCCATCTCAGTTTGGAAGCTCCGCTGAAATGTGTTCAGATCCCAGCATCACACAAGCCTCCACGGACGGGGGCGGGGCTGGCAGAAGGCACACCGGCTGGGACTTGAACCCAGGTCTCCTGCGTGGGAGGGACGGATGGTACCACAGAGCCAGCACCACCGCTAGCCACTGACCGGGCATGTTACACAGTGGGACCTGGATGCACAGCTCCCAGGCGGCACTGGCTGCCGGCTCTGAGGGATGAGGACCGGTGGCAGCGTTTCTGGTGGGAACAATGCCCCGAGGCGAGTCCATGGTGCCCAGACTGGGCTTTACTGGAGAGAAGCCCTGGGTCTGAGAGGTGGAGTCTCTATCAACGCTGTTCGATCCCCCCAGGGAGACAAAGACCACACCCGAGACAGTGGAGCGGACAGGAGTGCAGAACTCAGGGCCTAGCACCCCAGGGAGATTCTGCCCTTACCCTCGGGGGGTGTTCTTGGGGACTCCCCAGGCAGCAGGAACGTTAAGCTGGAGGCACCAGCTGGACCAGGGAAGGTGTGCTGTCTGTCTCTGCCTGCAGGCTGCCCCCAAACCTCCCACCACTGCAGGGCGGCAATCCCAGCAAAACCCCGGGGGAGTGGGGCTTCCCGAGCTCTTCAGAGTCACCTGGCCTGGGGTGGTTTGGACCCATCTGTATAACTCCGAAACTGACAACGGTGACCACCTGGCACCCCACAAATGCAGAAACCTCACAATGACTCAGCCATGTTTCTTGAAGTACATTTTCAAAATCTGTAATACGATGATTATAGCCTCTTAGGAAGGAATTACAAGGATGGCGCGATGGGCACAGAGCCCACGGGACATGGGACACACTGTAGCAGAGCACAGGCGGCGTCAAGGGGAGGCGGCACAGGGTTCACAACCCAGCCGACTCCTGCGGCCACACTCTGGGCGACCACGTCCCCAGCCCCTGCTCCCGAACTCACTCTCCTCGCACACCTACCTGTCTCAGCCACTGTGGGCACACAACCCCACACGTCCTTCTGCTCCTGGTAGAAACGCTAACCGCACGTCTTTCCCACACAGCCACTTCTGACGCCGCATGAAGCAGGTGGGACACGCTACAGAAGACGCTCCCCACATCCCCAGGGCAGCCCTCGGCTGCGGGCGCCCAATCCGACCCTCCAGTGTCTGTTTCACTCCGGTGGATGGCTTTGCCACCCATCTGTCACCCATCCTGTGTGTTAGGCTGTGAGGCTGGAAGCTACGCCACCGGTATTTCAAATTCCAGCTCATGGTGGGCAGGTTTCAGTGGGGCTTCCAGAATAAGACAGACTGGGAAGACCGATGACGTATTTGGGAAAATTAGCCGATGAAAACCCTATAGGTCATGACAGGACGTTGACTGACAGACTGCTGAATGAGGAGCCCCCGAGTCTGAAAGGCACTCAAACCACCGCGGCTGCACCAATGGGCCGGGCCCCCAAGGTCATGCAGAACCCACAGGGCCGGGCAGCGTGCCGCCTGCTGCGCGTGGGCCACCGTGCTTCGGCGAGGACTCAACGGCAGGTAACGACAGATGCGCCTGGTTCCTGGGGCAGACGCTGGGCCTGGTTCATCTCTGTCTTGCTTGGTGCCCACAGTGAAGCGAAGCCCACAAACCATGGGGCAAAATGCACAAGGACGAAACAGGAAAAGGTGAGAGGTCACCACTGTAGTGGCCTAGAATTACTCCTGTCTTGTGCCAAAGGGCTAGGGTGGCTCATACGGAGGGACAGTGCACTGGGGAGATGGGCCAGGCCGGGGGACCACGGGGGTGCACAGCAGGTGGGGCAGTCTGTGCGAGGTCCCACACTGGGCACTTGCTGTCGTCCCTCCTGAGACCAACAAAGGAAGCAGACCCTCACTCACCATGCCCCCACTAGGTGTCAGGCTCTCTGGGACACTGGAGGGCCAGGTGAAGACCCCAGCTCCACTGCCAGGGTGCCCCTATCTAACGACTGCAATCCCACATGGCCTCCTGTGCCACTGTGCCCCCAGCTTCCAAGGGTCCCAAAGGCCAGCATGGAACACGGAAGGGACAGACTGTGAGCACTCAGGAACAGGAAGCTGCGGGATGTTGGGATGTGCAGGACGCAGCACCAGGAGGGAGGAGCGCCTGGGGGCCTCGGGGCTGGAGAGACCTGAGGGAGGGAAGTGAGCCTAACAAAGAGGCAGGGCGGGGCACGGGGGCTACCTGGTGGCAGTCACTGAAGCTCTCTGCCGACGTACACTCCACCCCTCCCACGTCAAGCTGACCCTACCAAGAGGGCTTCCTGGAGACTTCAATGTGGTATGTAAACCCCCCGCTGGGTTCAAACCACCACACAGGCACCCAACCACCATCCAATTGCCTACCTGTCAACCCATCCAACCATCCACTCAGTTAATTATCTATCCACCACCCTTACATCCACCCACCAAACCAGCCACCCGTCCATCCAGTCATCCACCTCTTCATTCACCCACCCACCCACTTATACCCTACCACTCATCCAACCATCTACCCACTTATCTACCCACCCATCCACCCACTTATACCCTACCACTCATCCAACCATCTACGCACTTATCTACCCACCCATCCACCCACCCACTCACACTTTCATTCATCTACCCTGCCAAAAGGGCTTCCTGGAGACTTCAATGTGGTACATAAACCTCTCCCCTGCGGGGATCAAACCACCATACAGCCACCCAACCACCATCCAACTGCCTACCTGTCCACCCACTCAGCCATTCCCACTCATCCAACCACACACCCAACCACCCATGCATCCACTCACCGCCTATCCATCCTGCCATCCACCCAACCTGAACCCAGCATTTCCTGATATACCACATCCCTAGCACCTATTCTGGTTTCTCTTGAAGCCACCTGTTCTGGTTACCTATTGCTGCTCTGACAGGAATATACCACAAATGGGATGGCCTTAACAAACAGGAGTTTATTCTTACAATTTGGAGGCTTTTAGTCCAAGTTCAAAGTGCTAGGCTCTAGGGGCTGGGTGAAGAAAGCTCCTCAACCTTGGGGTCCAGCTCTGCCTCCTGCTCCCGGCCCACTGAAGCTAGAGGCATTTCTTCACTCAGAGAGCTGCTGGCTGCTGAGGCTGAGAAACCCCAAGGTTGACAAGTAAAAAGGCACAGTCCCAATGTTACCAAACCATATGGCAGGCCATTAACTTAAGTCCATTGTATGCCCCAAGGTCGGCAGAGCATAGCAGGCTGCTGAGCAATGACATGGCTACATGCAGGGTCCAAGCGTGTCATAGACTAGAGACCATTCTCAAAGCTTCTCCTTATACACAGGAAGCAGACCACATACCCAAAGGCAGCGACTCAGCTGATCACAGTAGATTCCACCCTGGAGTTGATTACCAATCTCATCATGGGGAATACTGCATCCAGCTGCCCAGCCACTCAACCAGGCCTAGCCAAGTTGACACACAAACTTAACCACCACACCACCCTAGTTTGTGTGTATAAGGTTGCATTCTGGACAAGAGCCCAGGTGTCATGTGAACTTCCACCCTTTCCCACCTGTCACCTAGCTCAGTGCTGGGTTCAACACAGGTGTCCACAAACCCTGGCTTCCTATTCAGTCCTGGAGGGAGGGGGAGAAGGTATGAATGAATCTTCTTCACAGCAATAAAGATTCCAAGGCATGGGACTGCCCCCTTGGACCGTCCTCTCAGCCCTTGGCTCTGTGGTGGGTGTTAGTCTCCATGGAGATGCCCCTGCGTTGCTGGCATGGTCGCTGTGGCCCACCTGCCTGGGGCTGAGTCAGTACCACAGTGCAGGGAAGAAGCCGCCTCCAACCTCAGCCTTCCCAACCTTCCCTGGGGGGCCGCCCCCCAGCCCTGAATGGCAGCGTCCTTCTCTTGCCATAATCTGCGGGGCCTCCCAACAGCATGCAGAGCTACTGACAGAGAGCTCTGTGATGGCGACACCCCTCACCGTCACTGGCAAATGGCTCCCCACCTGTGCTGGGGGTACAAAGACCAAGGGCATCCTTCACTCCCGTCTGAATGACACCACATCACCTACTGCAGACGTATATGCTGACCTGGGGGGATGACTGGGAGCCTGGTTAGGGCTTCACCATGAGCACCCTCCAAGCAAGGGGGGACGAGGACTGGGCACCGGGCTGAGTGAGGTCTGAGGCCACCAAACGCCACCAGCCAGGTGCACAGGGCGGCCTCTACCTGTGTTCAGGCTGAACCCTGGAGGCCAGAGGGGCAGTGGGTAGCCTGCCGATTCTGGAAGGAAGGGCCCTCTGAATCGGATCCGGAGCGGGACCAGGGCCTCTGCAGGCTGCTGTGTTAGCCAGAGCCCTGCGGTCTGTGCAGCAACACTGCGCCAGCCTGGCTGGGGCCACAGAGATGAAGCTCCTCTGTGACAGAGCTGAGTGGCATCCACCCCCACCAGGAGTCCCGTTTTCGGGGCACCGCTGCCAAGCCCCGTGCCAGTCACGGCCCCCAAAGGGGCCCCGCCAAGCAAAGGCCGGCCCCCAATGGTAACGGAAGAAACCCAAGGGAAAAAGGGCAAAACCGCCCGGGGGGGAGGGAGCAGGGGAAAGCCAGCAGGCCTAGCCTCCTGTGTCCCTCCCCCTCCCTCCAAGGGGCAAAGGGGATGCTTCTCAGCTCTCCCCTCTCCGGCTGAGAACTTGCCCTCTGCACCCTCACATGCTCATCTATGAAAGGGAAATATACAAGTATGATCCCTCTGGAGTCCCCGGGATTGCAAAAAGTGAGAGGGCGGCTGTTCACCACAAGGTCAGTGGTGCGAGCACCCACACCACTCCTTGGGAGAAAGATGAGGTGGTCTGCTTCCATCAAGACTGACAGCCCTGAAAACCTATGGAGTAGTTACACATCCCACAGAGTTGTTAGGGGTTGGAACTGACTTGCCGGCAATGGATATGGACATTGGATTTTAGCTGAGACCTGGGGTCCAGTGGGAGCCCCAAGGTCATGGAGATTTGGGGTTTGAACCCGGCCCTGAGGACTCTGGAGCTGCACTCCACGGAACTGTGTGGTATGACCTGGTTAAGCCTATTTCACACTAAACTCAAAACAACTCAGACTCACTGCCATCGAGTTGACTCCACCTCCCAGCAACCCTGGGTTTCCGAGGCGGTTTCTCTGCAGAAGGAGTTTGTCCGCTATTCCTTCCAAGGAGTGAGTGGTGGATTTAACTCCCAGCTTTTTGGTTAGCAGTCAAACTCCTTAAGCATTCCACCATCAGGGGCCAATATTTGTGAGTTATTCCCCAGGGAGTGGGTTCAGCACCTCAAATACCCTCTGGTTACAGGGGAACCCTGAGCCCCCCGTTGCTGGGAGATCAGATTTGACGAGAAAAGTCACCTTTGTGTTTGCAGCCCTTCCAAGCTAACCAGCAGGCAGAGCGTTCTGGTTCCCTAGTGCCGCTCCAACAGAACATATACCACAGATGGGACGGCCTTAACAGAAAGGAGCTTATTCTTACAATTTGGAGGCTTTGAGTCCGAGTTCAAAGCACCCGGCTCTAGGAGCTGGGTGAAAGCCCCTCAACCTTGGGGTCCAGCTCTGCCTTCTGCTCCCTGCCCACTGAAGTTGCAGGCTTTTCTTCAGACAGATGCTGGCTGCCGAGACTGACAAGCCCAAAGTTGACAAGAAAAAAAGCCACTTATTCAAATCCACTGAAAGTTCCAAGAACAGCAGAACATGGCAGGCTGCTGAACAATGAGTCAGTTATACACAGGGTTCAAGCGTGCCATAAGCTAGAGACCATTCCCAAGGCTTCTCCTTATATACAGGAAGCAGACCACATTCCTAAGGCAGCTACGCAGTTGTTCACAGTAGATTCCACCTGGAGTTGATTACCAGTCTCATCATGAGGAATAATTACCACCAGATGCCCAGCCACTCCAGGCCTAGCCAAGTTGACACACAACCTTAACTACTACACAGAGCCAAAGGTGGATCCAACTGGTCAACCTTCATTTTAGTGCCTCAGCTTCTAGCTGTAGCCATAGGAACACTGACAGGGGGACAAACCTCCCAGCTCTGTGGAGAATGACCCCCTCAACTGCTCTGTTCATTTCTATCCAGTTCCCTAGTGTATGAAATAGTCACAGGAGCCAAGGGGAAAATGCCAAGAAAAACATCAAAGTGTAACACACACACACACACACACACACACACGACTAGAACTCATATTTCATGTTGGGCCACAGGCCTTGGCCCTCTCCCAAGAGGATGTACCAACACCACGTCAAGTCCTCCTCTGCAGCAGTAGTGGCTTTAGAGGACACTGTTTTCTCCAAGGAGTCTTGACAGGAAGTGTAAAGATCTGCAACGTTTGCAAAGAACTTGTCTTCAGGAGAGTGTCACATCTGGGATCTCCCGTTTGGAAAGTTATAGACGACATGAACAACGAGATTCCTCTCCCTGGTCTTAAGACTCCCCAACACGGCTCAATTCACATGGTGGAATGAAGAAGACTCCTGTGTGGCGAGAAGGTGAGATCTCCTGGGGTTAAGATGTTCCTTCAAGCCGGATCAAATAGTTGCTGTTAGGGGCCACTGAGTCAACCCCGACTCATAGTGAGCCCATGGACAACAGCATGACACAGGGCCCGGTCCTGCGCCACCCTCACGACCCTTGCTACATTTAAGCCATCGATGCAGCCACTGTGCCCGTCCATCTCCTTGAGGGTCTCCCTCTTTCTGCTGACCTTCCACCTCACCAAGCATCCCATCCTTCTCCGGGGAATGGTCCCTTCTGACAACACGACCAAAAGAGGTGAGACGGAGTCTGGCCATTCTTGCTTCCAAGGAGCATTCCGCTGCACTTCCTCCAGGACAGATTTGTCCGTTCTTCTGGCCGCCCATGGGACTGTCAGCATTCTTCACCAGCACCACAATTCAAAGGCATCAACTTCTCTTCGGTCTTCCTTATTCATTGTCCAGATTTCACATGCATGTGGGGCAGCTGAAAATACGATGGCATGGATGAGGCACAACTTAGTCTTCAAAGTGCCATCTTTGCTTCTTAACACTTTAAAGAGGTCTTTTGCAGCAAATCTGTCAAATGCAATATGACGCCTAATTTCTTAACTGCTGCTTCCATGGGTATAGATTATAGATCCAAATAAAATGAAATCCCTTTAAACTTCAATCTTTTCTCCATTTATCATGATGTTGCTTACTGGTCCAGTTGTGAGGATTTTTGTTTTATGTCGAGGTGTAATTCATACTGAAGACTGTAGTCTTCGATCTTCATCAGTAAGTGTTTTAAGTCATCCTCACTTTCAGCATGCAAGGTTGTTTCATCGGCGTATCTGCGTATCTCAGGTTGTTAATTAGTTTTCCTCCAATCCTGATGTCACATTCTTCTTTGTATAGTCCACCTTCTCAGATTATCTGAATAAATATGGTGAAACAACACAACCCTGATCCACACCCTTCCTGACTTTAAACCAAACAGTATCCCTTTGTTCTGTCTGAATAACAGCATCTTGGTCTCTGTACAGGTTCCTCATGAGCACAAGTAAGTGTTCTGCAATTCCTACTTTTTGCAGTTTTACCCATCATTTGTTATGATCCACACAGTAAAATGCTTTTGCATAGTCAATAAAACATAGGTAAACATCTTTGTGGTATATTTTGCTTTCAGCCAAGATCCATCTGACATCAGCAATGATATTCTTTGCTCCATGTCCTCTTCTGAATCTGGCTTAAATTTCTGGAAGTTCCCTGTCAATATACTGCTGCAACTGTTTTTCAATTTTCTTTAGCAAAATTTTACTTGTGTATGACATTAATGATATTATTCAGTAATTTCCACATCCTGTTGGATCACCTTTCTTTGGAATGGGCACAAATATGGATCTTTTCCAGTCAGTTGGCCAGGTGGTTATCTTCCAAATTTCTTGGCATAGACGATGAAGTGACTCCAGCACAGCATCCGTTTGTTGAAACATCACAATGGATATTCCATAGATTCCAGGAGTCTTGTTTTCACCAATTCCTTTAGTGCAGCTTGGACTTCTGTTAATACCATTGGTTCTTACTCATATGCCACCTCCTGAAATAGCTGAACATTGATCAGTTCTTTTTCGTACAGTGACTGTGTGTATTCCTTTATCTTCTTTTGATGCTTACTGCATCATTCAATATATTGCCCATGGGATCTTTCAATATTGTAACTCGAGGCTTGGATTTTTTCTTCAGTTCTTTCAGCTTGAGAAATGCTGAGTGTGTTCTTCCCTTTTGGTTTTCTAACTCCAGGTCTTTGCACATTTTATTATAATACTTTACTGTCTTGAGCTGTCCTTTAAAATCTTGTGTGTTTCTTTTCCATTTCTTCCATTTGGTTTGGCTACTTTACAAACATAAAGAGCAAGTTTCAGAGTCTATTCTGACATCTGTTTTAGTCTTTTCTTCCTTTCCTATCATTTCCCTTCTTCATGTATGATGTTCTTGATGTTTTCTCACAATTCATCTGGTTTCCAGTCACTGGTGTTCAATGCGTCAAGTCTACTCTCCAGACGATCGAGAGGGTCAGTGACAGAGACCCTCGGTGAGGTGGACTGACCCCGTGGCTACAACGATGGGCCCAGCTGAGCAATGCTGTGAGGGTGGCTCAGGCCTGGTAATGTTTCATTCTCTTGTACGTGTGGTCACTATGACTTGTAACTGACTCAACAGCACCTAACAACAGCAGCAGCTACTCCTGGACTGCCTTTCATCAACTCTGATAATGATGACAGTAATGATCAAGTTAGTAATGATGACAATAGCTCATGTGAACACAACATGTTTGCTCAGCCACGCATCGAAATGTAATACCTGAATCAATCCTCCCGACGTGCTGAGGAAGTGGTGGTACCGTCATCCTGTCTTACAGATGAAGACACATGTTGTGAGAGTTCAGATGACTTTGGTCCTACCTTCCATAAAGGGAGACCTGGTCTGATTCCAGAGCCTGGGCTTCCAGTAACAAACTACAGAAAATCTGCAGGCACTTCACAGGCACAGCTTCCTGGCTTGGGTGGTGAGAGACAGACACTAAGAGATCTGAGCAACGTTTTCCTCAGGAGAGTGACCAGGGAAGGAGCAGCAGACACCATCAGGCACTTGTTTAGGACAAGAGAGGGCAGAGTCCTCAGGGAGCCTCATGGTCCTCAGCCAGCATCCAAGTCACAGGTGTCTGGGGTACACTCACCAGCTCGGGAGTGTCCCCTCAACACAGGCAGTTTCAGGGAGCAGTGGGTGGAGGCACTGAGTCTAACTGCCCCAGAGGGAGACACTGGAGCAGGAATGTCCTCATCCTCCTCCTCCTCTCCGTCTCTTCCCCCCCCATCTCCTCCCCTCCTTCTTCCCTTCCCCTCTCCCCCTTCTCCCTCACTTCCCCCTTCCATCTCCTCCACCCTCCCCTCCCTCTCCAGCATCATCTTCTTCACTGTTTTCTTCATCATGTTCTTCAACACCATCCTCTTCATCACCACCATCACAACAAGTCAGCTACGATGTGCCAAGCACGGTACCATGAACTGACACATCATATGCATTTTCACTCCTTTGTTCTCTGTAAGAACCCTAAACTTTCACAGATGAGGAAACCAGCTCAAAGCTAGCATTGCTACAGAACTCTAACTAGTGCTTAAGGGAACACTGAAATTCTTTCTTCTTGGTAAATGACAGTCAAGTACACATCCCGGGTTTTCACCGAGTTTTGTTATTTTGTTACTATTATTTTTTAACCACAGCAGAAATCCCAGTGACCAGCTGTATGGGTTTCCTGTGGCTGCCATGACAAAAGGCCACAAAGCAGTGGCTTAACAGCACAGGGATTGACTGTCTCTTGAATCTGGAGGCCAGAGGTCCAAGCTCAGAGTGTCTCCAGGGGCCCCAGAGGAAGGTGCCCCAGGAGGCCCCTGGCTGGTGGATACAGCTCCACGTGGCTGGCCTTCCTCTGGGTGCCTCCCTCTATGAGGACACCACTCCGATGGACTGGGACCCACCCTACCCCGCCACGACCTTGTGAACTAATCACATCTTCAAACACCCTACTTCCAAACCAGGGAATATTCCCAGGTACCAGGGCTTAGACGTCAACTTATCTGGAAGATACAGGCCCAGTCCACAACCTAAATGTCTTTTGAACTCATAAAAATGAGATTTCCCAATTAACCCCACACTGGGAAGGGCCAGCTGGCATGAAGTTTGGCACACAATCTGTCATTCAGCTAACCTTTTTTCAGGCACAAAGTCATATAAAACCAAATCAAAACCAAACTCACTGCCATCAAGTCAATCCCGACTCATAGTGACCTCCTCCATTCGGTTTCCAAGACTGTAAATCTTTATGGAAGCAGTCTGCCTCATCATTCTTCTGCAGAGCAGCTGGTAAGTTCGAACCACTGCCCTTCTGGTTAAAAGCTAAATGTCTTAACTACTATGCCACCAGTGCTCCTTTCAAAGTCATATAAGCAGCTCTGGAATCATCCGAGAATCCCCCTTCTTAAATACACTCCTTGGAGAGAACAATCATGAGAGAAAGAAGGGCTGTTTATGCACAGGGAGACAGCTCAGGGGGCAGGGGTGCATGGAAGGATGGAACAGAGAAGAGGTAACTGTCGGGAGGAAGTGGGAGGGGAGCTGTTGCATTGTGGTGAATTGTAGTCAATGTTATGAGACAAAGTGTATGTGAACTGCTATATAGAAAGTGAATTTGCTCTGTAAATTTTCACCCAAATCACACACACACACACACAAAGAATCCCCCTCCTTCTGTGAGACTCAGGGGCTCATGCCACCATGTGTGGGCTCTGGGGGATGTTCTGACATGCATGGTTGCAAAGTCTGGAACCAGTTGGACCCAGAGTCCAGCTAATGTGATGGTGTGGACAGTAGTTCACTGGGAAACCCTTTCAAAAGCGAGACCTCCACAGCAGACACTCATATGCCTGTTCTTGTTTGGGGCCATCGAGTTGACTTCAAGTCACAGCGACCCCACAGGACAGAACTGCTCCAGGGGGTTCTCCAGGCTGTCATCTTTACGGGAGCAGATCACCAGGCCTGCGCTCTCGTGGGGCTGCTGGTGGGTTCAGACCGTGCACCTTTTGTTTAGCAGCTGTTGAGCCACCAGGACTGCTCCTTAGATGCCTGGCGAGCAATAAATAGCGGCTCAGACTTCCCCGTCATAAGTCTGGCCTTTGCCTCAAAGTTCTCCTGGGAGACAGCTCTGCTCCCTCACTCCAAACAGGGATTTGGAGAGATCACACCTTAGAAGCAGGTAACCGACCGAAATCTCCATTGTTGTTTACAAATAGATAAGACTTTTAATCCTCATGGTCATTACAGAAAAGAGTAGAGATTACAGAGAGAAAATGAAAATATAAATTACCCACCACTTCAACACTAAGAAACAAACGTAAATGCCTTGATGTAGAGACGTGGAGACCTGAGTGAACAGTCACCTTTACGAAGACTTGCCATCTCCTCCTACCCCCAAGGTGCTGTTACGGAAAATCTCCAACACGCCCCAGATGTCACCAGAGCAGGGCAACAAACATCACCACGTCACAGGCCTACATTACACAGTTGTCTGTGTGTTATCACATTTGCTTAGTGTGCGTGCGTGCGTGTGTGTGTGCACGCACATAAACATATTTGATTTTGCTAAACCATCGTGCCTCATTACCTTAGGTATGTCAGCATCTGTGCATAACAGAGACATTCTGCTATGTGACACCACAGCTGCCCGAGAAGACGCGCAATTGTGCTCGAACATCATCGGTACCCATGTAGACCCAGTTTGCCAACTGCCCTTTCCTCCAATATTTCTGTTTCAATCAAGTAAGAGCATCCGTACCCACTCCTCACTTGCTGGCATGGTGAGGTTCCCAAGACCAGATCATTAAAGTGAAAACTGGCGTTATTCAAAAATGGAACATAACTCCATCAGATCACAAAAAATAGAAGAAAACTACGTCATTGCACAACTGCCAAACTCTATCACCATATACCTGCCAGACCACCGAGAATTGTGGCTCAGCCAAGGGAGCGCACAACCGTAACCATCACAGCCAGCATTCCTCTCACCTCACACTTCAGTGTGTATTACTGCCAGATGTATGTTGTTGACGCACAAATAGGCGGATAGTGGATTTTCACTGTTGTTGAAAACGTGGAATGTCAGCTGATGAGACCACTGCTAAGTGAGGAGCAGGTATATAATGAAGTGCACAGACCCCAGTTATAAACTCAACGAGTTTGGATCAATGTCGACACTCACATAACCACCACCAACCCCCAGTCAAGACACAAGTCATTTCCATCACTACAGAAGTCCAGGAGGAGGTAAAAATGACCTGCTGTCTCTTGGTACAAGTGCATCATGCAGCTTTCTGAAGGTCCCATGCCTGGATTGTATGTGACACCCTCTTTTATGTCTTCCTTCTTTTGATCAACACGACATTTCCGAGACTCGAGCGTGCAACTGTGGGTATCAGGCGTTCTTCCTGCTGCCAAGCAGTGCTGCCTTGTGTGGGTTTATTGGTACTACTTCCCCCGCTCTCGGACACCATGCATAAAGCCACTCATGTCAAGTACAAGCACTTATGTCTCTGCTGTCGAGTGACTCCTCAGAAGTGGAATGACTGGGTAGGACCGTTGTCTCTGCTGAACAAACACAGGTTTCCTCCCAAGGACAGTGGTGGTTCAATGGTACGATTCGCACCTTCCACAAAGGGGACCCAGGTTCGATTCCCCGCCCGTGCACTTGACGTCAAGCCCCCACTCGTCCATCGGGGGAGGTCTGCGTGTTGCTGGGATCCTGAACAGCTTTCAGTGGAGTGTCCCGACTAAGACAGCCCAGGCAGGAAGGCCCAGCAGTCTACTCCTGAAAGCAGCCAGTGGGAACATTGCATTACAATGGTCCGACCCCACAGGGTATAGGGTCACCATGAGTCAGTGTCTGACTCAGCAAGAGCTGCCGACACCCTTCCTTCCACGCCAGGAGGCCATTTTCCACTCTGCAGGATGTAGGACGATGCAGAACCTCCTCATTCCTCCACATCTTCCCGACATTGGTGCGGTGGGTCCCTGCTTCCAGCCATTCTGCTCATGATGAAACACTGGTGGCTTTAACTTTCCTCTCATTCCTCTTACTAACCCCCTCCCGCTGTCATGGAAATAAAGTGGGGTTCTAACCTTTGAACTTTCCCATGAAGTTTGAAAAAGCAATGATTCCAAGACAAAGGCAAGAACCCAAAAGACCAAACTCGCTGAAGATGCTGCTGCCAGACTGGCCCTGCACCTGTGGCTTCTGCACGGCCCCGATGGAGCTCCCACCTTGCATCAGAAAGGCCAAGTCCTAACCCCAATGGCAAAGTGAGACCAGCTGCGGTACTTCTCCGTAAGAGACAGCAACGCCAGTCAGCACACACTGTCATGAGACCAGCCGCAGTATGTCCCCGCTTACACAAGAGAAAGCAACGCCAGTCAGCGCACACTGTCGTTCTCGTCAGGTGCCATCAAGTAGGTTCTGACTCAGAGACCCTAAGTGTTGAGTCGTCTCTGACTCATGGCGACCCCTTCTTAGGTTTCCAAAGCGTTATCACTACAGAAGTAGATTGCCCAATCTTCCTTCCGAGGAGTGGCTGGTGGGTTTGAATCGCCAGCCTTCTGGTTAGCAGTCAAGTGCCTTAGGCACTGTGCCACCAGAGCTCCCAAAGAAAAGGCAGCAAACTAAATAATGTAAGTGAAAATCATCCCCATGGAGTAACATAAGACCACGTTTGGTTCCATGGCAGCATCTTCCCCTTCCATGTGCGAGAACCAGGCTCAATTCCCACCGAGTGCACCTCAGGCACAGCCAGCTCCCACCTGCCAGGGGAGGCCTGTGTGGTGTTGATGCTGGACAGGCTTCAGCAGAGCCTACAGACTGAGACGGACTAGGACTGACTTCCACCAATCAGCCAACGGAGACCCAGTGGTCCAATCCATAACCTATCAAGGCGATGGCACATGACCAAGTGGCATTTTGTTCTACTGCATGGGGTCGCCCTGAGCCAATGGCCAACTTGATGGCACCTACTGACGGGAAAAAAGTGAGTAAACCTGGTGTTTGTAAGGGATTTTATCTGACACACTAGGAAGCCAAATGTTAGGTTGGAGAACAACTTCTGAGATACAATCTGAAAGTTGTCTGAGCTCATGAAAACCAAGATCAGCAGCTGAAAATATCCCAGTCCCTGAAAGTCCACACACCCACTCCTGTCCCCATCCAAACCAAACCCACTACCATTGAATTGATTCCAATCCACAGCGCTCCCGGAGGACAGAGTGGAACTGCCCCACAGGGTCTCCAAGGCTGTCAGTCTTCACAGAAGCAAAGCCCAAACCACACCCACTGCATTGGAGTCCATTCTGACCCGCAGCGCCCCTAGAGGACAGAGTGGAACTGCCCACAGGGTCTCCAAGGCTGTCAGTCTTCACAGAAGCTGACCACATCATCTTTCTCCTGCAGGGCCACGGGGGAAACAGCTGATTTTCTTAACTGCGTGCTTAGCCACTGTGCCACCATGGCTCCTTTCCACTGCTGTGCTGGGCCCAAAGCAAGGACCCCCCCACGGATGTCCAAGCCGAGCTCCCCAGTGAGTTAATTCCCTCCCCCAGGCCTCCAGTGAAGAAAGGACACAGACGTGAGCTCTGTCCTTGTCCTCCACTTTCCCACCAGGCTCCCGGCAACACCTAGTACATTCACCTGGTAAGAAACTCAGCCAGCTCCCAACCTTTGAAGGCAGCATCACGTTTATCATGCCCCAGGAGAGACTATGACATCAGGAGACTTTGCTCCCTTGTCCTAAACTGTTGCTGTTATGATAACCTCTGCCCCTTGGGAACATGTTGAGCACCATGGACCCCATCAGTCAGCACATATGGGCCATGAGGGAATTACACTCCATGTGACTCAATACCATCAAACTGCATTTCAATCCCTTTTGGGATGAAAAAGGAGCCCCTGGACGGTGCAGATGGTGGGTGTGCTCTGACGCTCACCCAAAAGCTGCGAGCTTGAGTCCACCCAGAGGCACCTCGGGAAAAAGTCCTGGCCCTTCATTTCCGAGAACGTGACCGTCGAAAACCTTCTGGAACCCAGTTCTACTCTGACACTCATGGGGTCACCAGGCATCAGACACGACGCAAAGGCAGCTGTTTCTGAGGAATAAAAAGACAGAACTAAAAATCCATGATTTTAGCAGGAAAAAACTGGAAGGGTAGTTTTAGTTTGTAACCAGCAGAGAAAAGTTCAGAGAAAGAAGGAGACGGAGAGCAACAGAGGGAGGAAAGGATCAAACGGAGAAGAGGGGGCAGCTTCTCTGGGGGGAGTCGTACCTTCCTGGTGAGTAATTTCAAACCACTGAAAATACAAGCCGGGGGCTCTGAGTGCGCACAGTGGGCTCTGGGGCTGAAAGACATTTCTCTGTGCCAGTGCTGGCTCTGGGAGCGTCCAGACTTCATGTAGAAACACACAGTACAGGCCTCTGTGCACCACCTCACCCCGACCCAGTACCAGCTGCCGGGATGCCGACTTTGACAGAGTAGAACGGAGCTCCACAGGGTTTCAGTGGCCGACTGACCAGCAGCAGAACGTCAGGCCTTTCTTCCGAGGTGCCCCTGGGTGGACGGGAACCCCCAATCGTCGGTCGGCAGCCACGTGGCCAAGTGCTCACACCATGCACACCCACCAGGATGGCCGTTATCAGAAAACCGGAGAAATAACAAATGTGGGCGTGGAGGTCGAGAAGCTAGAGGCCTCACCCAGGGCTGGTGCGAACATAAAACAGAGCAGCTGCTGATGGAAAATGGTCTGCGATTCCTTGGAAAGCTGGACACAGAGCCACCGCAGTTTGGCTCGGTGCTGTCCAGTGGGTTCTGACTCATGGTGACCCCGTGGGCAGCAGAACGAAACCCTCCCCAGCCCTGCGCCAGCCTCACAGTCTTTGCCACGCCTGAGCCCGTCGCTGCAGCCACTGTCAGTCCATCTCGTTGAAGGTCTTCCCCTCTTTCACTGACCCTCTACTTTACCAAGCATGGTGTCCTTCTCCAGGGACCGGGCCCTCCTGAAAGTATGTCCAAAGTACGAGAGACGAAGTCTGGTCATTCTCACTTCTAAGGAACGTGCCAGCTGTACTTCTTCCAAGATAGATTTGTTTCCTCTTCGGAAGTTCATGGCATATTCAATACTCTTTGCCAATGCCACAACTCAAATGCATCAGTTCTTCTGCAGTCTTTCTTATTCACTGTCCAGCTTTCACAGTCCTATGAGGCTATGGAAGTAGATTGCCCAACCTTCCTTCCAAGGAGTTGCTGGTGGTTTTGAATCGCCAGCCTCTGGTTAGCAGTCAAATGCCTTAGGCACTATGCCACCAGAGCTCCCAAGAAGAGTTTAAAGGGTTATTTTTGTTATGCATATTTTACCATAATAACAAGAAAAAAGCGTGGCAGGAAGAGTTGTTTGGTGAGTCTGGACAGGGTGTCCCTGGAGGCTCACGTTCCCCCCACACACTTGTGGTCCAAGGGTCCCTTTTCATTCTCAGCCTGAAACTGCAGCTCAGTGTGTTAACCACAAAGCTCCTAACTGTGCAGGTAATGCCTACCACACTGCCTAAGGCATCTGACTGCTAACCAGAAGGCTCGCGTTCAAATCCACCAGCCACTCCTTGGAAGGAAGACTGGGCAATCCACTTCCATAAAGATGCCGGCATGGAAACCCTAGGAGAGGTCACTGAGTCAGAACCGACTCCACGGCAGTGAGAACTGTGCAGCTCTGCCTACCACACTCCACAGGGGGCGTGACCGGAGTGGGGCAGCACCATTGGAGCACTGACAGAATGTTCATTGCTTTTAAATCAATCCACTTTCCAATTTCATCTATTCACATTACTGCATCCAACAGAGAAATCGGGGCAGTGGAGCAGCGGCTGCTGGGCTTCTCAGGCTCTCTGAGTGAACGGCAGAGCCCCGTCCCACTAGACTGGGCTGTGGCACCCTCAGCAAAGGGACGCCCAGGACCCTGAAGAAGGCGCAGGCCTCCAAACAGGCCAACAGCTCATTTCCTGATGTGAGCCCCTAGAGGCCTGCAGAGGGACAGGATGCTCAGGGGGTCTTGGATGCCCCTTCAGGCACAAGCAGACTGCCTCCGAGAGAATGAACTCAGTGCTCACCAAGCCCAGAGTCTAGAGAGGGACCCGCCACTCAAACTGCCCCTCCGGGGCCTTCACGGGGCACAGACGGAGCTGAGGATTCTAAGCCATCACAGGAGGAGCTTTACAAACACCAGCCGGGAAGCAGACCGGAGGAGTGAGCAGATCGGAAGCATATTCAAGCCAGCTGTTAAAAGCATTTAGCTGTAAATACTGGGACCTCCTTGGTAACAGCTCTGGTCGCTGCTGAAAGGCCCGCGGCTGAGGATAAGCTGCATTCCGGCTTCTGCTTCCTCCGGCTGAGCCTGCGCGTCCTGGGCTAAGCTGGCAGTCCTCTGCTGCCGGCTCACAATTACCTTGCCAATGGTTCTGTCTATGGCTTGCTTGCAGGACAGGTTGGTCCCCAGGCACTTATACTGCCAATCAAGCTCAGACGTCTTCTTTAAAACACAGACCTGGGTCCATTGCAGACAGCTTACTGCCTCTGGGACTCTCACCTTCAACATGCGTAGCTCCGGAAACTCCAAAATGTGCCAGCACACATTCACAGGCCATGTGTGCAACTCTGAAAACTCCCTCAGCGACTACCACTTCCATTCGTTCAGTTAGGATTCATGGGCGTCATGGTCAGAGGATGGAGCCAGTAAGCCAAGAAGAGTTGTCAGCCGTGTGCACAGCGAGGTTCGGCAAGGAAGGGCCAGGGCCACGCCAGGAGGCAACTCACCCCTCCTGGGCTCAAAGGGGTCCCTGGGGGTGCTTCCCTTTGGCCCTTCGAGAAGCAACAGGAGCAGAGGTTCTCAGCTGCTGGGCACAGCTGGGTGATGTCACTGCACCCGGCCCGCCCCGTGTCTCCAAGAACACTAGGAGTATTGACAGGGGCACTCAGGGAAGAATTAAGGGCAAGACAGAAAAATAATGCCTCTTTCTTTTTTTT
>NW_006921831.1:1594534-1597692 GCF_000298275.1 Orycteropus afer afer
ACTTCTGTATCCTTCCCTTCAAGGCTCAGGGGTCCAAGATTATCTTCTGTGTCTGTGTTAATTGGTTTCCCTTTTCTTTGTTGAAGAGGGTCTGTGCAGTCCTTCTGCCTAGTCCGCCATCTTGCCGGAACTCCCCCTAATGCCTCTTTCTTAAAGATTAAACACAGAGCGACGACATGACCCAGTGATCCCACTCAGGTCTGAGCCCAACTTGAAACAGGGACACAGTGGTACCAATGCACCACGTCCACCATAGCTACTCACCAGAAACAACACATGTACACAACATTCACTGCAGCTACATACAAGAGATGACACCTGTGCACACCACGTTCACCACAGCTACTCACACGGGGTGACACCTGTACACCATGCTCACCACACTGTGAGAGACAGTATCTGTTCACATGTTCTCTCAGCTACTCACACAGGATGATGCCTGTGCACCCCACGTTCACCACAGCTACTCACAAGAGCCAAAAGGTGCAAGCAACCCAAGTGCCCATCAATACATGGCTGGATAAAACACTGTGGTCCATCCATACGATGGAATATTACTCATCCAAGAAGAGAAATGGAGTCCTGACACACGCTGCGACATGGATTAACCTTGAACTTGCTGTGCAGAGTGGAACAAGCTACATACACAGGGACAAATGATGTAGGACCCACTGAGATGAAAAGATCTAGAAGGGGCCAATGCGCAGTTAACCAATTGTTACCAGTGGTGGAGAGGAGGGGAGGGAGAGGGTCGGTCCTTAAGGGGCACAGAGTTTGTGTGTGGAGTGATGAACAAGTTCTGTAAACAAACGGTAACTGTGTAACTAACACCCTGTTCCCTGGGGAATGGTGAAGGTGGCAGGTTGACAGCACTGTAAGTGTGACTAATCCCCTGTACCCTGGAGAATGGTGAAGGGTGAAGGTGGCAGGTGGTAGGTTGCCTGACAGCACTGTGAATGTGACTGACACCCTGGGTTGTACCTTGGAGAATGGTGCAGGTGGCAGGTGGCAGGTTGCCTGACAGTACTATGAGTGTGACTAATGCCTATACCCTGGAGAATGGTGAAGGTGGCAGGTTGGCTGACAGCACTGTAAGTGTGATTAAGCCCCTGGGTTAGTCACTGATGCCTGGACTGTAGCCTGGAGAATGATGAAGGTGGCAGGTGTCGTGCTGACTGACAGCACTGTGAGTGGGACTGATGCTTATATCCTGGGGAATGGTGAAAGTGGCAGGTTGCCTGGATCTCACACAATGAAGGAGTAGAAGATAGTGCATGCAAGGTGCCCAGCCCTCGTAACATAACCTCCAGGCCGGGATGGACGGGGCGAGGGCCCAGGCCAGGATGAATGGGTGAAGGAAGTGGTGTTTGGGCTGTGAGACAGGTCAGTTTCAAGATGTTCTACAGCAGAGACATGCAGATTTCACCACTCAGCGGTGACACCAAGAGTTCACACTTGGAAGATGGCTGGGCTTCTCACTAATTGCACCTCAGTACAACATTGTTGACATGTTACCCCATGACTGACTTCCTGGGGTTCGTGTCAGACCCACACTGGACCTGCAGATACGCATGCATGTGTCCATGTGTGTACCCCCTCCAGTCAGCCCCCTTGTTTTCAGAGCCAGGAATGTCTAGCCAGGTCTATGGACTTTCAGCCAAGCAGAGTCAGAAGGAGGAATGCTGGAGGACCCTCCTCAGACAGTCTGCGTGAAGCCACCACAAGGGCTACCGCATCTCACTGTGAGGCCCACAGGATGAAGGGCTTCCTCAGCCACTGCCCCCAGCAAGACGGGTGGGGGCAGACGGGGACCACAATGACCCCAGCTGAGGTCTAAACTCACAGGTGTCCTGGGGAAAGATCAGGGAGCATGGGACTAGCCCTTTGGGACAGACACTGTTGTCATAATAGAGCCGTCCCTCAGAGGACGGGGGTGTGAAATGCCCGCGTGCTTCCAGAGTGTAAATCCGGCAGAGAGCAGAGCACACAGGCACCCTCTCTCTCTCTCTCACACACACACACACACGCATTCACATACACACTCACACACACACCTCCTGTCCACGTTCCCCAGCACTCACACACAACCACTCACACCCACTCACACCTCCTTCCACATTCCCCAACACACACACATGCACACCCACAACTCACGCCTGCCATGTTCCCCATACACTCCCTCACACTCATACCTCCTGTCCATGTTTCCCAAGACACTCAAACTCACATGCACACTCATCCACTCACACACTCACAGCTATCCATGTCCCTGAACACACACACACTCACACATCCACTCACACTCACACCTGTCCATGTGCCTGAACACATGCACACTCACACACCCACTCACACCCCTGTCCACATTTCCCAAAACACTCATTCACACACTCACTCACAGTCACTCACACACACATGCTCAAGCTCATGCACACTCTGACACACACACGCTCACACCTCCTGTCCCTCACACTTACACTCACTCATGCACACACTTACAGTCATACTTCCTTCCCACATCCCCAACACAAGCCAACACACACACACACTTGCACACACGCCCTGTCCCTTCCCTGCCCAGGCTCTCATATGGTGCCGCAGTCAGCCACGGCCAATATACCAGAGTCCTAATGGGGCGTGAATCATGCGGAGGAGGAAAGTGATACAATTACCCACCTGCGTCCTTAAAAAGATAAGCGGTCTCCCCAGCCCCCGTCATCTGGCACACCTTGAGGCATCTCCCTGCTGCCTAAAGCAAGAGTTTTAAAGTCTAACATGATCGCGGTGCTCATTCCTAAACACCTGCACGGAGTCACATCCAGCTGCAGTGGCCCTCGAGAGGGCAGCCAGGGCCAGGCAGAGCCCCGGAGGGGACAGAGCCGCCACAGCTCTCGGGGGCACGGTGAGGAAGACGGTGTTGCTAAGACCCCGTGGTCTCTGAGCGCCACGGCCAGGTGTGTGTATACATGGGGCTAGGAGGGCCGAGGGTAGACCCCCAGTCCTGGGCCACGATTTTGGGTCACTTGACTAATTTCTTCTTTTTTTAAAAAACGTTACTATGAAAATGGGAGTTCTGGTAGTATAGTGGATAAGGCACTTGACTGCTAACCAGAAGGCTGGCGGTTCAAACCCACCAGCCACTCCTCGGAAGGAAGATG
>NW_006921831.1:1599057-1599698 GCF_000298275.1 Orycteropus afer afer
CCCTTCCTTCCCTCCCTCTCACTCCCCTCCTGCAGATCCTTAGTCGATGTGGGTATTTTTACAATTACTAACCAAAAGCAAAAAACCAACAATTGGTAACGGGCAGTCTCCAGGAATGACAGAGGAAGGAGAGTGAAGCCTGGTCAAGAAACAGACTCGAGCGCCAGGCTTGTGTTCTAGCTGTGTGGCGCTGACCATGTTACTAAGTATCTCTGAGCTTCAGTTCCTTCATCTCTAAGTGAAGCAGAGAAGATCTTATCAAGTAAGGTGAGATGGTGTATGACAAATGCAGCAGGACCCCGAGACACACGCACTCAGGAAGCGGCTGTTTTAAGCTGCACCCCGACATAGAAACACACTCGGGAAGCAGCTGTTGTAATTTGCACCCCAACACACATGCACTCAGAGGTTGTTGTAAGTTGCACCCTGACACACACACCCTCAGTGGTGGTTGTAAGTTGCACCCTGACACACGCACTCAGTGGTGTTTGTAGGTCACACCCTGACACACACACACACAGTGATGGTTGTAAGTCACACCGTGACACACACACGCACTCAGTGGTGGCTGTAAGCTACACCCGACACACACACACACTCAGTGATGACTGTAAGTCACACCGTGACACACACACACACAC
>NW_006921831.1:1599798-1600260 GCF_000298275.1 Orycteropus afer afer
CACACACTCAGTGGTGACTATAAGTCACACCGTGACACACACACACACTCAGTGATGACTGTAAGTCACACCGTGACACACACACACACACACACACTCAGTGATGACTATAAGTCACACGTGACACACACACACACACTCAGTGATGACTGTAAGTCACACCGTGACACACACACACTCAGTGGTGACTGTAAGTCACACCGTGACACACACACACACTCAGTGATGACTGTCACACCGTGACACACACACACACACACAGTGGTGGTTTTAAGTCACACCATGACACACACATTCAGTGGTGACTATAAGTCACACCATGACACACACACACTCAGTGATGACTATAAGTCACACCATGACACACACACACACTCAGTGATGACTGTAAATCACACTGTGACACACATACACACACTCAGTGATGACTATAAGTCACACCGTGACACACACACACACTCA
>NW_006921831.1:1600644-1604173 GCF_000298275.1 Orycteropus afer afer
GTGACACACACACACACTCAGTGATGACTGTCACACCGTGACACACACACACACAGAGTGGTGGTTGTAAGTCACACCGTGACACACACACTCAGTGGTGACTATAAGTCACACCGTGACACACACAGACACACACTCAGTGATGACTGTAAGTCACACCGTGACACACACACACACACTCAGTGATGACTATAAGTCACACCATGACACACACACACTCAGTGGTGACTGTAAGTCACACCATGACACAGTGGTGACTGTAAGTCACACTGTGACACACACACACTCAGTGCTGGCTGTAAGCTGCTGTCCAGTCGGTTCTGTCGACGTCACAGCCCACGCGTGCTGAGGAGAACTGCTCTCAGGCTGTTCCGGCTGCTCTTAGGCTGCTGGAGGCAGCAGTGGTTCAGTGACAGGCTTCGCACCTCCCCTGTGGGACGTCCAGGTTCGCCTGTGCCCGCGCACCGCGTGTGCAGCCCCACCCGTGTGTCCGTGGAGGCTGCGTATGGCTGGGATGCTGATGGAGTTTCAGCAGCACCTCCAGACTGAGACCGACTAGGACGAGAGGCCTGGTGATCATCTTCCGAAAGTCAGCCAGAGAGAGCCCTGTGGGCCCCCACTGTCTGGTCTACAGCTGACCAAGGGGCAGCGCAGGCCCGGGTGGCATTTCATTCCATCGTGGGTGAGGTCACCATGAACAGGACCCAACCTGTCAGCTGCCACCCAACACTCTTGTGGTGACGACGACTTTGGAAAGCATTCCCTGCAAACAATGGAAGCGTATCTCTACAGATTGAATCATGTCCCCAAAGATGTGTTATGGATGCTAAACTCCCACACCTGTAGGGGTCACCTCCTTCGGGAACATGCTAAGGGGACCACCTTGGTGTAGGGTGTGTTTGAAACCGGTCACCTCGACGTATTAACAGAGCAGATATAGCACAGAGAAGGAAGCCCACATGGGGGCCCAAGCCACGCCACGTGGAGACCCCCATGGAACCAGAAGCTGAAGACAGACAGACAAGGACTTTCCCCCAGAGCCTGCCCCTCAAGCCGGCACCCTGATCTCAGACTTCTAGCCTCTAGAACTGTGAGCAAATGAGTTTCTGTTCATTAAAGTCTCACGCTTATGGTGTTTCTGTTATAGAAGGCTGAGAAACTAAGAAGGAGCCCTGGTGGCACACTGGTTAAGCTCTTATCTGCTAAGCAAAAGGTCAGCGGTTCAAACCCACCAGCTGCTCCCTGAGAGAAAGGTCTGCTTCTGTAAAGACCGTAGCCTTGGAAACCCAATGGGGTATTTCTACCTTGTCCTAAAGGGCCCCTGTGAATCAGAATTGACTTGATGGCAATGAGTTAAGAAACTAACACAGATTTTTTTTTTTTTTTTTTTTACCTATAGGGCAAGGAAGAGAGCTGGGTGGGAGGGAAGGAGAGGGACACACACTGGATTTTTTGGAGGTATCCTGTTTTGTAGACTGGCCTTTGGGGTGATGTAAATATTTTATATAATCAGAAAACAAAAGTAATTTTTTCAAAGCAATCATTAAAATAAAAATAATTAAACAAATGAACTTAAACGCATACAATGCTAGAGGAATAAAGAAAGGGGGAAAGTCACCCTCGGAATGTGGTAATTTGATTGTACACAGCTACTGGGAGCTACTCCAAGGACAAAAATAGCTGCAAAGGAAAACCTCAAATAAATTCAGTATCACATTATGGGTGGTGCTGCTGGCACTAACGTTCTAAGAATTCTGTGTGGTGATAATGCGACCCAGAGCCCCTGGGTGTCTGAAGCCGATCAGTTGCACCAGGAGCTGCATTCCTTCCAACCACTGATCACAGGAGAGCAGAAGGGCAGTGTTCAGCCTTCCAGGAGGCAGCAAGAACACAGTGAAGAGTGACTACAGGGAGGGGAGGGAGGAGGGCTGTTACCGTCTGGGGATGGTAATCAGTGTCACGAAACAGAACGTGTAGGAAAACTGCTGAATGGCACACGAATCTGCTTCGTAAAATTTCACCCAAATCACAATAGAAAGTTGGGGGAAGAATCCCTGGGTGGTGCAGCTGACGTGCTCGGCTGCTAACCTCAAGGCTGGGGGTTCAAGTCCACACAGAGATGCCTCAGAAGGAGAACCCAGCAATCTGCTTCTGAGACTCAGCCACCGAGAAACCCTGAGAGCACAGATCTACACTGACCCACACGGGGCATCATGCCGCATGACCGACTCCACAGCAACTACTATTTTGTTTTGTTTCTATTTTTGGTCAATGACTATCAGGTCATGGAAATGGACTCAGGAAATGCCATTTCTATGAGACCAAGAGGTCTGCCATGACTCTAAAGCCAAGATGGGACGATAAGGGGGCAGGGAAACTAGAGTCCTGAACACAGGGCAACCAGAACGCAACAAAAGACGATGTGGACATGTGGTGAAAAGTGTCGCCACCATCACTGAACAATCTGCACAGAAATTTCCAATGGGAACTGAATTTACTGTGTAAACTCAGCAAAAACCCAGTGAAATGTTATTTTTAGAAAAAGGATTCAGGGAACAATCTGAATTAGCTTTCACAGGCCACTGGAGGCCAGAAAAACAGGAAAAACAAACCCAGCACAGCACCTATTTTAAAAGTTATCACAGAGCTACTGAAGCACAGAGACTAGTGCTCCCCGGCACATGGGAAGGGAGAGTTGCGGATTGGGGGGGGGGGGTTCTGAAGATTCGCTTCTCCCGGGATCATTTGTACATTACAAAGTCTGGCCTGTTGAAATCGATCCCATGTTCAAAACACAGAATTCCTAGGTGGAGTGAGGAGACATGGAGAATAAGTGTTCAAGGGACAAGGAGCTACAAACACAGGAAGGTGAACTTCCAAATATGTCACCATCACCGGGGGATACGCAGGGAAGTCCTGCCATGACCACGTGAACTATACTTAAAGAGGATACTTATAAAAGTTTCTGCGTTATATGGTGGGTATGAAAACAGCTATTACGTTACAGTAAATCCACCAGGGACACAAACTCCCGACGGGCCATGTTCAGACCAGGAGGCCAACACAACCCATTAAAGAACCATTAAGTCAGAGGATAAGAGTCTGCAGTTTGGAGTCTGGAGGGGCTGATGACAGAGCGAGGTCCACAGTGTCCCGGGACAACAGTGTGTGGATGACAGTGCAGGGTCAGGGCTCTGTCCACACAGCCTGGGCCATGACCAAGTGCTTGGCTGCTAACTGAAAGGGCTGCTGTCAGAACCCACCCATGGACTGCCAGAAGAATGACTAAATCCTTCCTGTAAGAAGTGCAGCCAGAAGTGACTATCTAGATGCAACGATGGGTCTCTCCTTGTCCACAGCAAAGAAGAATGAAGAAAACCAAAGACACATGGAAACAATTGTTCCAAGCAACTAGTACACCATGAGCTGCTTAGCCTATGCAACTATGAGACCAGAAGAACTAGATGGTGCCCGGCTACCACTGTCAACCACTTGGAGGGGGATCTCTGTAGGATATCCTGGACAGAGT
>NW_006921831.1:1604663-1630706 GCF_000298275.1 Orycteropus afer afer
GGTGCCATCAAGTCATCTCTGACTCACAGCAACCCTATGCACAGCAGAACCAAACATCCCCCAGTCCCATGCCAGCTCTGCGATCCCTGCTATACATGAGCCCATCGTTGCAGCCACTGTGTCAATCCATCTTGTTGAGGGCCTTCCCCTCCTTCATTGACCCTCCATCTTACCAAGCATGACATCCTTCTCCAGGGAATGGTCCCTTCTGACAACATGACCAAAGTAGGCGAGACGACGAAGTCTGGCCATTCTCGTTTCCAACGAGCATTCCGGATACATTTCTTCCAGGACAGATCTGCTAGTTCTTTTAGCAGTCCATGGTACTTTCAGCATTCTTCACCAGCACCACAACTCAAAAGCGTCCAATTTTCTTCAGTCTTATTCACTTTTTGATTGTCCAGCTCTCACATGCATATGAGGTGCTTGAAAACATCATGGCTTGTGTCAGGCACACCTTAGTCCTCAAGGAGACATCCTTGCTCCTCAGCACTTGAAAGAGGTCCCTTGCAGCCAATTTGGCCAGCACTATACGTCATCTGATATCCTGACTGCTGCTTCCACTGGCGTCAATTGTAGGATCAAGCAATGTGAAATCTTTGACAACCTCAATTTTTCTCCATTTATCATGATGCTGCTTATAGGTCCAGTTGTGAGGATTTTCGTTTTCTTTATATCGAGATGTAATGCATACTGCAGACTGTGGTCTTTAATCTTCATCAGTAAGTGCTTTAAATCATCCTCACTTTTCAGCAAGCAAAGGTGTGTTGTCAGCGTATCGCAGGTTGTTAATGATTCTTCCTCCGATCCTGATGCCACGTCCTTCTTCATACAGCCCAGCTTCTTGGATTATTTGCTCAACATAATTGAATAAGTATGGGGAAAGGATACAGCCCCAATGTACTCCCTTCTTGATTTTAAACCATGCAGTGTCCCCTTGTTCCATTCGAATGACAGCCTCTTATACTATGCAGAGGTTCCTCATGAGTACAATTAAGTATTCTGGAATTCCCATTCTTCTCAATGTTATCCACAATTTGTTATGATCTACACAATTAAATGCTTTGGCGTAGTCAATAAAACACAAGTAAACATCTTTCTGGTATTCTTTGCCTTCAGCCAAGATCCATCTGACATCAGCGATGATACCCCTCCTTTCACGTCCTCTTCTGAATCCAGCTTGCATTTCTGGAAGTTCTCTGTCAATATATTGCTGCAACCATTTTTGAATTATCTTCAGTAAGGTTTTACTTGCATGCAATATTAATGATATTGTTCTATAATTTCCACATTCTGTGGGATCACCTTTCTTTGGAATGGGTATGAATGTGGATCTCTTCCAGTCAGTTGGCCAGGTAGCTGTCTTCCAAATCTCTTGGTATAACCGAGTGAGAGCCTCCAGAGGGGCATCCCTTTGTTCAAACATCTCAATGGGTGTTCTGTCAATTCCTGGTGGCCTGTTTTTAGCCAATTCCTTCAGTGCAGCTTTGACTTCTTCCTTCAATATCATTGGTTCTTGAACAACATGCCACCTCCTGAAATGGATGAAGACTGACCAGGTCTTTTTGATACAGTGACTCTGTGTATTCCTTCTATCTTCTTTTGATGCTTCCTGCATCATTCAATCTTTTGCCCATAGAATCTTTCAATATTGCAACTCGAGGCTTTATTTTTCTTACTTCTTTCAGCACGAGAAATGCCAGTGTGTTCTTGCCTTTTGGTTTTCTAACTCCAGGTCTCTGCACATTTCAGTACAGTGTTTGGCTCTGTCTTCTTGAGCTGCTCTTTGAAATCTTCTGTTCAGCTCTTATATTTTGTCATTTATTCCATTTGCTTTAGCTACTCTCTGCTCAAGGGCAAGTTTCAGAGTCTCTTCTGATATCCATTTTGGTCTTTTCTTCCTTTCTCGTCTTTTTAATGACCTCTTGCTTTCTTCATGGATGATGTTCTTGATGTCATCCCATAATTCTTCTGGTTTTCAGTCACTGGTGTTCAACGCATCGAATCTATTCTTTAGATGGTCTCTCAATCAGGAGGGATATATTCAAGGTGTTACTGTGGCTCTCATGGACTTGTTTTAATTGTCTTCAACTTCAAGTTGAATTTGCATATGAGAAGTTGATGGTCTGTTCCACAATCAGCTCCTGGCCTTGTTTTGGCTAAAGATATTGAGTTTTTCCACCACTTCTTGCCACAGATGTAGTTAATCTGATTCCTGTGTACTCCTCTGGTGATGTGCATGTATATAGCCACCATTTATTTGTGTTGTTGAAAAAATGTATTTGCAATGAATAAGTCATTGGTCTTGCAAAATACTATCATGCAGTCTCTGTCCTGTAAGAAGTGCAGCCGAAGTGGCCATCTAGATGCAACGATGGGTCTCTCCTCATCCACAGCAAAGAAGAATGAAGAAAACCAAAGACACATGGAAATAATTATTCCAAGCAACTGGTACACCATGAGATCCTCAGACTGTATGACTACAAGACCAGAAGAACTAGATGGTGCCTGGCTACCACTGTCAACCACTTAGAGGGGGATCTCTGTAGGAGATCCTGGATAGATAGGAAGAACAATGTGGAACAAAATTCAAAATCATTTAAAAAAAAGAAAAAAAAAAAGGAACTAATGCTGGAGAATGCTCCTAGGAAATGAGAATGGCCAGACTTCGTCTCACCTACTTTGGTCATGTTGTCAGAAGGGACCAGTCCCTGGAGAAGGATGTCATGCTTGGTTGGTAAAGGAGAGAATCAGTGAAAATGGGGAAGGGCCTCAATGAGATGGACTGATGCGGTGGCTACAATGATGGGCTCAAGCAAAGCAAGGATTATGAGGATGGTGCAGGATCGGGCAGTGTTTTGTTCCGTTGCACACGGGGTCGCTAGGAGTAGAAACTGATTGGATGACACCTAACAACAACAGTGGCTCCGGCACTCTGCTCGCATAAAGATGACAGCCTAGAAAACCCTATGGGGCTGTCCTACCCTTTCCTACTGGGTGGCTAGGAGTCGGAATCAACTCAGAGGCACACAAAAGCAAGCTTAACTGATGGTTTAGTGGTAGGATTTCCACTTTCCAGGTGGAAGACCCGGCTTCAATTCTGGCCAAGGCACCCCAGGCATGGCCCCTACCCATCTGTCCATGGAGGCTCCTGTGTTACTGTGATGTGAACAGTCTTCGGCGGAGCTTCCAGACTCAGACCAGGAAGAAAGGCCTGGTGATCTCCTTCTGAAAATCAGCTCCAGAGAAGAACCTTATGGATCACAGGTCCCATCCACAACCTGTCGGGAAGGTGCAGGGCTGGCCAGTGTCTCATTCCGCAGGGCATGGGATAGACCTTCCCCCAGCCCCGGCACTGTTACCAACTGCACCAAGGATCTGGCCTGATTATACAGACCTTGAGAACCCTCAGGGGACCTACTGCTGTGTCCCAGAGCCAGACTTCTGAAGACAAGGGCCAAGTCAACTGAGCCAGGAGGTGCTACCTACCAGTCTCACCTACCACCTCCCTGCATGTAGGGGACAAGGCAGGGCTGTGGGCAAAGAAACATGGTGGTAGTGGTGTTATAAGGTGTCACTGAGCTGACTCCGACTCAGCGACCCTATGCACAACAGCACGAAACACTGTCCGGTCCCGTGCCAGCCCCATGACCCTTGCTCTGCCTCAGCCCATCATAACAGCCTTTGTCAATCCATCTTGTCAAGGGCCTTTCCCTTTTTCATCGACCCTACACTTTACCAAGCATGATGTCCTTCTCCAGGAAATAGTTCCTTCTGACAACATAACAAAGTAGGTGAGACGAAGTATGACCATTCTTGCTTCCAAGCTACATTCCGGCTGTACTTCTTCTAGGACAGATTTGTTCGTTCTTCTGACAGTCCATGATACTTTCAGTATTCTTCACCAATACCACAGCTCAAATATATCAACGCTTCTTTGGTCTTCCTTATTCGTTGTCCAGTTTTCACATGCATGAGATGATTGAAAATAACATGACTTGGTCAGCTGCACTTCCATCTTCAAAGTGACATCTTTCCTTCTTAACACTTTAAAGAGGTCATTTGCAGCTAACTTGCCCAGTGCAATACAGTGTCTGATTTCTTGACTGCTGCTTCCACGGGTGTTGATTGTGGATCCAAATAAAATGAAATCCCTGACAACTTCAATTTTTTCTCCATTTATCATGCTGCTACTTATTTGTCCACTTGTGAGGATTTTCTTTTCTTCTTGATGCTGTAGTCTTTAATCTTCATCAGTAAGGGCTTCAAGTCCTCCTCACTTTCAGCAAGCAAGGTTGTGTTGCCTGCATATCGCAGGTTGTTAATGACTCTTCCTTCAATCCTGATTCTGCGTTCTTCATATAGTCCAGCTTCTCAGATTATCTGTTCAGCATACAAATTGAATAAGCATGGTAAAAGGATACAACCCTGACACACTCCTTTTCTAACTTTAAACCACACAGTATCCCCTTGTTATGTTCGAACAACAGCCTCCTAATGTATGTATAGGTTCCCCACAAGCACAATTAAGTGTTCCGAATCCCCATTCTTCTCAATGTTACCCGTAATTTGTTAGGATCCACAGTCAAATGCCTTTTGACACAGTAGGGGAGTGGAATGTGCGGATTGGGGGGGGATCTGTTGGCTAAGGCCAAGTTCAGTGGTACAGACTCTCTTAGTGTTATCTGAGAGCAAATCCAAAAACAAACCCACAGCCAACAAGTCCATTCCGACTCACGGCGACCCTGCAGGATGGGGTAAAATGCCCCACAGGGTGTCTAAGGTTGTCATTTCACTGGAGCAGACTGCCACATCTTTCTCCTGTAGAGTGGCTAGTGGGCTCGAACCACTGACCTTCCAGTTACCAGCTGAATGCTATAACTACTGCACCACCAGGGTGCACTCCCATTTCCTAACAGGGCCTTATTTACAGGTGTAAGCATTAGTGTTTCAGCTGAGTTCTGGGGGGGACATTCAACCCGTTCACAGAGTGCCTCATACTGCAGTCAGGCTTTCCACTTTTTCACCTCACATAGGTACTATGAGACCTTGCAGATGAGCAGTGCTGATATTGGTACCCTTCCTCACAGACAAGGAAATGCTGTGCTGTCAGCCCAGGGCCGCTGCTTCAGAGCAGAGCAGGGCTGAGGCCCTGGCTTCACGCTGCAAATGGTTTCTACTCTATCAAGGGGCTCAAGTGGACAGCCAAGCCCTGAAGTGACATCTTAGTGATGCCAACACAGCTAGAAAGACTGCAGACCACATTCTCACCTGAGATGCTGGCCTGAGCACACCACGTCACTTCTCTCCTCTGCGCACTTTCTTCCCCTGGAGGCAATGTCTTCCTGTAGTCTGCTCCCCAAATGGCACCTCTCAAAGCCACTCTAGAGTCTAGCTCCATGTCGCCCAAACCCAACCCTCCGAGGACAGTCAGTGTCTTGGACGGGTTCTGTCTTCAGCCCATTCTGGTTCACAGGAGGGCAGATTCCAGGTGAATGGAACTGAACAGCTCTGCCCACTGCAGGCTATTACTCAAGGAGTCCTGCTGGTACAACAAGTCGGTGTATGGCAGCTCACCCAGACGCTGGCAGTCTAGACCCCCCCACAATCTGAGGGAAAGACGTGGTGATCTGCTCCTGTGGAGAGGACAGCCTAGCAGACCCTGCGAGGCAGGTCACAGACTTCCACTCTGTCACACAGTCACTGTGCACTGGATTCCACTCGACGGCACCCAACAACAGGCTCGTATTCTAAGGGTCTTTCTACCAAATGAGTCAAGAAACACAGACCCAAAGTCCAGCTACAACTGTCCGGATCTGTCTGCAGATGAGAAGCAGGGACGGGGGTCTCACAGTGGCCCACCGGTCAGATCTGCAGGAATCAGCAGCCGGAAATGGCTTCTGAAAGCTGACGCTGCTTCTGGATGCATAAAAAGCAAAGCCTCAACACGCCTGGTTTCCCTGGAGGCTTCACGGGGTAAATTCTTCAACAATCCTTGCTACACTGACATGGAGCCGAGATCAGAATGCCCCAAAGTGAAGAAAACAATACATGCTTGAGGATCAGGCACTACCCAGAAACATTCTCCAAGCTGCTCAACAAGGAAAGTGCACGCTCACATTTGCTCCTTCAGTCTACTCTGGGCTCTGGCGGTGCTGGGGTAAAGCACTCGGCTGCCAACTGAGAGTTGGGCAGTTCAAACCCAGCAGCAGCTCCGTGGGAGAAAGGTGAGACAGTCCACTTCGATGAAGATTGACAGCCTTGGAGACCCGGTGGTACAGTTCCACTCTGTCCTCTAGGGGCGCTGTGAGCCAGAATCAACTCAACAGCAGTGTTTTTTTTCCGGGCCCTAGCTGGGTGATCTGCAATTTGTTATAAAGCGGCAATCTCCAAACGTATCCATGGGAAAGCCAGACACCTCAAACATGGTACAGAACACGTGTGAGGCAGATCACTCCTACCTGTGGGAAAGCAACCCCACCACCACCCCCACCACCAAAATGCCCAGCAGTTCTGCCCAAGCAGGAGAAAGGCTGGGTTCCCAGAGGTGACGCTTACTGGGTGCTACATGAGCATGACCTTGGGGGCACGTGGCTTCCTCTGCTTGCCGTGTCGTATATGGGCTGCACCTGCGTCTTCTCATCCACACCTGCTGTTATGGACTGAACTATGTCCCCAAAACCACCTGTGGGGGACCTGACCTCTCAGCCCACGAATGGACTCTGCTTGGAAACAGCGTTTATAGCTGTTACCTTAAGGCGCTGCATCACTGCCAGCCCAGCTGCCACTGAGTGGACTCCTGGCCACCCCGTGTGTGTCAGAGTGGAACTGGGCTCCCAGGGCTTCCAAAGGCTGGATTTTTCAAAGTAGGGCACAGGGCTTTCTTCAGAGGCACCTCTGGGTGGACTCGAACCATCAGCCTTCTGGTCAGCAGCTGAGCACATTAACCACACCCACTACCAGGGGCTCCTCCAACCAGCTGCCATCAAGTCGGTTCTGACCCGCGTGTCAGGGGGATCCTGACCCCGATCACTCTGGACGGTGTCTTCCAGAAAAAGCAGAGTAGACACAGAGATGCACACGGGGCTCAGACACCACGTCGGGTGGAAGCAGGCATACCTACCAGCCCAGGAGCATCAAGGTTCCTGGCAGCCACCAGAAGCAGAAAGAGACAAACACCATCCCCTCGACTGACACTCTGAATTCCGACTTCCAACCTCCCAAACTGTGAGACAAGCAAGTTCTGCTCTTCACAGCCACCCACTCTGTGATATTTCACTACACCAGCCCCAAGAAGTACAGCACATGCGTGGGGAAGGGTGTTTGGTGGCCCTGGCCTGACCGCTGTAGAATACGGACGCATCCCAGCCTGGCTCTCCACCCTGACTCACTACTGCGCCTCTCCTGGTCAGCCAGCCTCAGTGTCAGAATCTCTGCTACCTTGTGTGGCCGGGAGGGAGAGCTCAAGCAGGCATGTACCTTAGGTTCCTTCCTGTATCTTAATACGCTAGCTTCTTTGTTTTCCGAAGAAAAAACAAGGGCCCACAGCAAGAAACAGGCTCCAAAGAAACACAAGGAACAAAAGATGCCTTGTACCTATTTTACAGACAATAGCACTCCCTTTGTGTTGGGATCTCTGAGCACTGACTCCGAATCCCACTTAAATATTCAAGATGCTGAGCTCCATCCCTAGAAAGGCTTCCACAAAGATGTACTCCACAGGTGCCACCTTCGTGCTGTGTGCCACGGATCACATCCCTGCCTGGAGGATGGCTGCCTCGAGCTGTCAGAGGCCTGGGGGCATGGACTTGCTCTGTGTGGCTGACGAATCTGGGCGTGGGTGGGGTTGATGGGGACCAGCAGGAGGACGGAGGAAAGTCAACACAAGGAAGAGGATCCAGGAGAGACCACGAGTGCCCCATCTCTGAAGGGGTTCAAACCGAGGATGGGCAAGTTCCTGAGGATATGGTATCACCATGGAGACTACGTACAAGGCTCAGATGCTCCTTCAAGACACAAAGCTCACGTGCACAGCCCCACAGGAAGGGTGTGGTGTGGTATGTGGGTCTCAAACTAAGATCTAATATTCAGTGCTGTTTTGGCAGCTGAGGAAAACCAGGAGGGCCACGGAGAGCTGAACCACAAGTCCCCTCCCCCCCCAGGAGGGCCACGGAGAGCTGAACCACAAGTCCCCTCCCCCCACACACACACACTCTCAGTTCCTGTGGATCGAGTCCCCTCAGCCAACCACCCTTCCATCATAGCCACCAGGCACAGTACTTGCAGATCCCTGAATACCGAGCTTTGCTCCCTTCCAGGCTGTGGAATTATTCAAACAAGCCCCTCACACATGCCCACAGCAACCAGGGCACCCTACCCTCCTGTTACTACAAAGCCTGCCTCCCACAGCCCTGCTGGTTCCCTGTGTTCCCAGCCACAATCAGCCCTAGACCCTGTGTGGTGGGTATGGAGTGGGAGTGTATGTGACCACTAAAGTGCCATCACTCTCACTTGTCCATCTGGACCACAACAGAACACTGTCCCATACAGTGCTGGAAGTTAGCACCCCAGGTAGGAAGACGCTCAAAACACACAATGGCTGATACGCTAGACTTGGACAGATTAACATTTTGTCCTGTTGTACATGGGGGCACCAGGTGTTGGAGGCCACAGCAGGGCAACCAATAACAGAGTAGAAGTCACACAACACATGAGTGTGCAATGAGCAGTTTGCAGCTTGTTGCCAGCAAGGACCACGTGTCCCTCCCCGGGCCTCTCTAACGTGCAGCTCGGCTTCTAAAGGTGGGCAGTTCAAACTCGCCCAAACCCGCCCAGCTGTTCTGCAGGAGAAAGACCTGGGGGCCTGTCTCCACCGAGGTGACAGCCCAGGACTCTGTCACACAGTGTTACCATGACTCGGAATTGACAGCGACACCTGTGGAACGAGCCTGCCTCTTTTACACAGATGCGCACCCTCTGTTACCCTTATTATTTTCCCAAAATGAAAATCTTCCTCATGACAGTTCAAAGAAAAGGAACGAACAGCATCCTCCATGTCCAAGCCTGAAGAAATCCTGGCAACCTGAACATTCACACAACAAACAAGTTCTGAAACCTGAGCCTCGAGCTCGCACCGTTATTTACCACATGTTCCCACCCGCCCACTCGGCACCCTTATCACTGGCGTCTCCATGGCACCGCAGAGCCCACTGGCCACAGGCAGGGAGGTCTTCAAGCTGGAACTGTGACGTCCTTGAGAAAAAGGACATGCTTTGCAAACAGCTGGCTCTCGACAAAAGCGCTCCCGCCCCCATGACGGAAACCCACTCTGGGGAGGTCTTAGCAATGGAATGAAGCCTCTCTGAGGAAGCACATGCCCGTGGCTCTAGCAACAGCCACAGGAACATTCACTTCCAGATGCAGTCATTTCCATAGTAAAACCCCAGCCTGCAGGAAGGAGGAGGAGCCGTAGTGGACCAACGGGTAAGCACCTGGCTTCTAACCAGAAGGTCAAGCCAACCCTGCAGCTCGAAGTGAGAAAGGCCTGGTGGGGGGCCCGGTGAAGATCACACCCAGTAAACCCTCTGGGACCCCTTCAACTACTGCCCAGAGATCATCTTTAAACTTAAATCTTAAACCAGAAGCATCCCCTGCAGTCATCTTTAAACCAACCAAACAAAAACCACAAACCTATTGCCAACAAGGAGTCAATTCTGACTCGCAGCGCCCCTAGAGGGCAGGCTAGAACTGCCTCAGGGGCTTTACAGAGCAGGCTGTCTCACCCTCCCCTCATGGAGTGGCCAATGGGTTTGACCCACCGACCTTTGGTTGGCAGCTGAGTGCTCAACCCCTGCACCACCAGAGCCCCTACATCAGCTTACCTAGTCAAGAAAGCCTGCCTTGAACACTGACCTCTAACAAAGATCTGTTAAAAAAAAGAGAGAGAAACTCTCTGCCATCGAGTCAATTCCGACTCATAACTACCCCCTTCGATTTCCAAGGCTGTAAATCTTTACAGAGGTGGACTGCCTCATCTTCCTCTCGCAAAGCAGCTGGTGGGTTTGAACCACTGACCTTCTGGTTAGCAGCCAAATGCCTTCCCCACTATGTCCCCAGAGCTCCTTAAAGGACTACCTATATAGGATCGAAATGGCAACAGCAACTCAAACGATCAGACAGGAACCAAAGGGGCAGTAAGTGTATGTTCATGAGGGAGGGACGCTTGAAAAAGGAGGGCAACAGCAGCTGCAGGACTCAAAGAAGGCCACTGCCGTCACTGCACCGTGCCTGAAGAAACTGCTACACTGGGGCACGTTTCAACAACAACAACAAATCGGCAAATCCCACGAGGGGCTCTACTCTGTCACGTGGGGTAGACACAACGGCCACACGTAAAGACTGGCCTCATCTTGGACACAGCAGGAGCCAGGACAGAGCGGGGATCTTCAAACCCAGTTAGAGGCACAAGAAGGTTCTACTGGGTCTGACACCCATACTGTCCCAGCCACGGGTCAGAGGACACAGAGGCAACTTCCAGACAAGAGGATCCCTGGGCAGCACTGGGCTGCTAACCGAAAGGTTGAAGGTTCAAACCTACCCAAAAGCACTCAGAAGAAAGGCCTGGCGATCGGTTCCTGAAAGGCCACAGCTCTGGAAACCCTCTTCTCCTGGGACACACAAGGGGCTGCGTGAGCCAGAATCTACCGGGAGCAGCCAGCTGCTGTGGTCATCAAGATACCGGGCCAGCTCCAAGGCGCCATGCCTGTGTCCTGAGAATCAGAGCCGCTTTTCCATCTGGTGGTTCAGCCACCCCTTCCAGGCTGCGAGGTCCACATGCAGATGCTCAGTTGTCTGGAAGTATTGAGCCTGCAGAGGCCAGAGGGGCTGAGAGGCAGCCAGGCTGCAGAGACCCCAGGTGGGTGCCCGCTTGGAAGGGTGGCTTCCAAATCTGCCCCTCTCCTGCTTAGGTTGGGCCTTCTTTTCAAAGTGTCTGGGTGGTTGCCACAGAAACAGGGACTATTTAAAAACACATCCACCACACTGACACCAGCTAGTCACTTGCTACTGCAAATCCAGAATCGGGCCACGGCCTTCCCTGGCCTTCCATGTCCTGTGTCACATAGGCCTGTGCAGCCCCCAGACCCTCCTGCCCTTCTCAGGCTGCCCGGCAACCCTAGGCCCTTTGTAGTGTGGGGCCCTCGGGCAGGTGCTTCCAAGATGTAGGCCATCCTTCCTACCCATTCCTTACTGCCGAGCTGAGCTCCTCAGCTCTCAGATCTCAGATGAGAGCTTCCTTGGGGAGACCTGCTGGGCCCCCAGGAGTCCTCCACACATGGTGTGCTGGCATCCATCCCCACTGGAAGGGGTGCATGTCACTGCGAGCCTCTGACTCCACTGGCTACCTCCTGCCTCAGATTTTCATGTGCCCAGTGATGGGAGACAGGCTGACGCCTTTCAAAGGTCACTGATCATAATAGTAAGTGTGAAGTAGGAAGTCCTTAGAGCAGACATCCACTCCCTGCCTGTCAGCGTGTCATCCTGTGGCAGTCAGCATGTGGCTGCAAGCTAGAAGTCAGGCCACCAACATTTCAAACACCAGTAGGGTCACCCATGGGGCACAGTTTCAGTGGAGCTCCCAGACTAACATAGACTGGGAAAAAGTCCTGTTTTTTTTTTTAATTCCAAAAATTATCCGATGCAAACCCAACGGACCACAGCAGACACTGCCTGACGCGGTCCTGGGAGATGAGCCTGCCAGGGCAGAAGGCACTCATCGTGCGCAGTGGCCAAGACAACGGACTGAAGCAGAGCAATGACCGTGAGCAGGGCACAGGCCTGGCCGCCATGTGTCAGAGCGACTCGACGGCAGGCGGCAGCAGAGTAGATGACACCGTGACGCGTGTGAGTGTGCACGAGCAGGGGGAGCTCGCTGAGAGGGCCTCGTCACCACACAGTCCCTCCCCAGGACTCCTGTCCAGGTTCCCTGGTGCCGCTCTGACAGGAATATACACAAATGGGATGGCCTTAACAAACAGGAGTTTATTCTCTTACAGTTGGGGAGGCTAGAAGTCCAAGTTCAAAGTGCCAGGCTCTAGGGCCACTAGGAGCTAGAGGCATCTCTTCACTCAGGCAGCTGCTGGCTGCTGAGGCTGACAAGCCCATGGTCAACAAATAAAATGGCACAGTCCTGATGTTACCAAATCACACACCAGGCCATTAATTCAAGTCCACTGAAAGGCCCAAGGTCAACAGAGCATGGCAGGCTGCTGAACAACGACATGGCTACATGCAGAGTTCAAGCATGCCATAAGCTAGAGACCATTCCCAAAGCTGTTTCTTATATATGGGAAGCAGACCACATCCCTAAGGCAACTACTCAGCTGCTTGTGGTAGGTCCCACCTTGGAGGTGATTGCCAGTTTCATCATGGGGAACAACTACCACCAGCTGCCCAGCCACTCAACCTGGCCCAGCCAAGTTGACGCACAAACTTAACCACCACAAGTCCCTAGCATGCAGTAGGGAGCAGAGCAATGACTACTCGCTGAGCGATGGATGAGTTTAGAGCATCAGTAACAGTCAGGAGGTCAGCAGGCCAGAAGGTGGGGACCTCAGATGGGGCACCAGTCTGGATCAGGGCAGTGTCCTTGATGTTGTTGTTGTTGTTATGTGCCATCAAGTCAGACCTGACTCATAGCGACCCCTCCTTGGGTTTCCGAGGCAGTATCACTACGGAAGTAGATTGCCCAACCTTCCTTCCGAGGAGTGGCTGGTGGGTTTGAACCGCCAGCCTTCTGGTGAGCAGTCCAGGGCCTTAGGGAAGCAAAGTGGGTCCTCCCGCCGAGTCAGCAGGACAGAGCCACGGGGGCACGAGAGCCTCCCGGGTCTGGCTGGCAGAGGCGGTCAGCACGGGCAGTAACCTGGAAGGGCAGGTTCAGGCATCAGCTCCAGAGAGGCTTCCTCTGTCCGTCAGCTCTGGAGGAAGGGCCTCATCTCCTCGTAGCATCTGGGCTCCAGGTGCTCTCCACACATGTGGCAGCTAACGTCCCCCCAGTTCTGCTGACTGGCTTGTTGATCTGCATTTACCTCTCAAAAGACACTGACCCAGACCCACCCCACGCTGGCAGTGCCTCCTTAGTATCACAGAAACACCTGCCCCCCAATGGGACTCCATCCACAAGTACAGGGTTAGGATTTACAGCACATCCGGGGGGCAGGGAGACACCTCAAGCCAGAACACCCCTGTAAGCACTGGCATGGGTGGCAAGTGCCTAAGGCTGGCAGTTCAAATCCACCAGCCACCTCTCAGAAGGAAAGTTGGGCAATCTACTTCCTTAGTGATACCACCTTGGAAACCCAAGGAGGGGTTGCTAGGAGTCAGGTCCAACTCCATGGCAATGAGTTTGGTTTTTGGTTTGGGAGTCGGGTCCGACTCCATGGCGGTGAGTCTGGTTTTTGGTTTGGAAGCCCTGGCAGGGTGGTTTAGTGAAGTACACACTGTGGAATGGGGGAAGGCAGGCGGACAGGCCACAGGTACGGAGTCCTCTCAGTTAATGCTGCAGCACAGGTCTGATTACAGGATTCCCTCCAGCAACCAAGGGCACAGGTCTTAAAAACTCCCACATTGGTCGACACAAGGGGTCACTGCAGCAAAGGCTTTCGTGCGGATGAAAGAAACCTTATTCTTGTTAAGTACGCAGCACAGCTGTGCAGACAGTACACAGATGTGACCCACGAGACAGACTTCCAGGAAAGGGTGGTTATGACAGGAAGGGGGGACACATGACCTTGGAGGAGCCCACACTGAGCAGAGACCATGGGCGTCTCCACCCATGCAGCCATCCATCACACGTGCTGGGCATGGCTACACGCTACACATTAGGAACACTGGGCAGCAAAGGGGTGGGGTCTCTGTCGCACAGAAATGACGCTCACTCTGCTGGGAAGCATAATGAAGAGGAGTGAGGGGGCCAAGTGCAGGTCAGAGGGGGCGCTGAGTGCAGATGGGGGGAGGGCTGAGTGCAGGTGGGGATCTGGGGGAGGGTGCAGCTGGAGGGTCGGAGGCGCCAGGGCGGGAAGGGGCCAGTGAAGGGAGAACAAGTCTGGGGTCAGCCTTTCCCAAATGTCAATTTGGGAACTGAAGTTCAAGGGCCATGCTCCACCGATAAGGCATTTAGGCCTAGAGACCTCAGATGGTGCAAACAGGAAAGTGCTCGGTGAGCTGAGAGGTCCGGTTGCTTGAACCCCCTGAGGTGCCTTGGAAAACAGGCCTGGCAATCTGCTCCCGAAAGCCACAGGCAGGAAAAGTCCATGGAGCAGCTCTCCTTGGCACACAAGGGTCACCGTGAGTGCGGGCCACCTCAGCGGCAGCAAACAACAAGCACAGCGTCCATGCAGCTGGATGATGACAGTGGTGCTGGCAAAGAATGCTGAGCACACCCCATTCTGCAGAGAGCCAACTGAGCAGTCGCAGGAGAAACCAGCAGAACACTGCTCACAGGCAGGGACAGGGCATCAGGAACAACCACCACTGGAAAGGACGTCTGTGAGGTCAAGCAGAGGCCCAACAGAAAGCAGAGGAGCCCCCGATAAGGACTAATGCAGGTGCCGCAAGGACGGACTCAAACACACCAACGGACGTGGAGATGGTGTAGAAACGGGACACGTTTTGTTCCACTCTACATAAGGGCGCCTGAAGTCAGAGCCAACTGGACATGTCACAAGAAGAACATGGCACAGAGTGCAACCTCAACAAGCATGAACTCTCTGCTCCTGGGTTCCTGTGGACCAGATAAATGTCTAACCGCATGCCCTGCAGACACACAGTGCAATGCACACATGACTGGCCCCAGCATCAGCAGGCTGAAGAACATCACCAGGCTGTGAATGAATCTGATAAGCCACCAGCACTTCCAACAGCACCAGGGTCACCCATGGCAGGCAGGTTTCACCAGAGCTTCCAGACTAAGACAGAGTAGGAAGAAGGATGTGGCTGTCCACTCCTGAAAGAACCGGACACTGAGGACCTCAGGGATACCAGGAAACACTGTCTGATACAGGCCAAAAATGAGCCCGTCAGGTTAGAAGGCACTCAAAATACGACTGGGGAAGAGCTGCCTCCTCAAAGTAAAGTTGACCTTAATGACATGGATGGAGTAAAGCTTTCAGAACCTCCATTTGCTGATGGGGCACAACTCAAGATGAGAAGAAACAGCTGCAAACATCCATTAATAGTCAGAATATGGAATGTATCAAGTAGGAATCCAGGAAAATTGGAAGTTGTCAAAATGAAATGGGACACATAAAGATCAATATCCTAGGTGTTAGTGAGCTGAAGTGGATGGGTTTGGGGCATTCTGTATCAGACAGCCATATGATCTACTATGCCAGGAACGACAAACTGAGGAGGAATCATTACAAAAAATGTTTCAAGATCCGTCCTGCAGTACAAGCCTGTCAGTGATAGGACAATATCCATATCCTACAAAGAAGACCAGTTAATACCACTATTGTTCAAATTAACACACCAACCACTACATTCAAAGATGAGGAAACTGAAGAGTTTTACCAACTTCTGAAGTCTGAAATTAACAAAATATGCAAGCAAGATATATTGATAATTATTGATGACTGGAATGTGAAAGTTGGAAACAAAGAAGCATCGGTAGTTGGAAAACATGGCCTTGGTGATAGAAATGATGTCAGAGATCACATAATAGAATTTTGCAAGCCCCAGGACTTATTGCAAATACCTTTTACAACAACATGAACAGTGACTATACATGTAGACCTTGCCAGACAGAATAGACAGAAATCAAATCACCTACATCTGTGCAAAGACACAATGGAAAAACTCAACATTATCAGTCAGAACAAAGCGAGGAGCTGACTCCGAAACAGACAGACCATCAGTTGCTCACAGGCAAGTTCAAGTTGAAGCTGAAGAAAATTGAAACAAGTACACAAGACCCAAACTGAGGAGGAGTGAACGGAAGATCCCACTTGAACGAAAGATTTGATGCACTAAACACCAGTAACTGAAGACCGGAGGAGTTGTGGGATGACATTAAGGACTTAATACATGAAGAAAGCAAAAGGCCATTAAAAAGCCAGGAAAGAAAGAAAAGACCGAAACGGATGTCAGAAGAGACTCTGGAACTTGCTCTTGAGTGGAGAGCAGCTAAAGCAAATAGAAGAAATAATGAAGCAAAAGAGCTGAATAGAAGATTTCAAAGAGCAGCTGGAGAAGACAGAGTCACATATCATAATGAAACGTGCGAAGACCTGGAGTTAGAAAACCAAAAGGGAAGAACATGCCTAGAACTTATGAAGCTAAAAGAACGGAAGAAAAAATTCAAACCTCAAGTTGCCATATTGAAGGATCCTATGGACAGCGTTTCACTGCTATTCATTAGGTTTTCACTGGCCACTTTGAGAAGTGGGTGGCCCCTTCCTTCTTCCGAGTCTGTCTTAGCCTGGAAGCTCTGCTGAAACCTGTCCACCATGGGCGACCCCGCGGGTATCTGAAATCCTGGCGGCATAGCCTCCAGCCTCCCAGCAACACACAAGCCACCACAGTGCAACAGACTGACAGACAAGTGGTCACGTTGTCAGAAGGGACCATTCCCTGGAGAAGGATGTCACGCTTGGTAAAGTAGAGGGTCAGCGAAAGAGGGGAAGGCCCTCAACAAGATGGACTGACACAGTGGCTGCAATGATGGGCTCAGGTGGAGCGAGGACTGTGAGGCTGGCGCAGGACCGGGCAGGGTTTCCTTCTGTTGCACGCAGGGGTCGCTCTGAGTCAGAGCTGACTCGACAGCACCTAACAACACGGGCAAAATGCTGACTGATGCAGGAAGCATCAAAAGAAGATGGAAGGAATGCACAGAGCCACCATACCAAAAAGAACTGGTAGTCATTTCAGGAGGTAGCATATGATCAAGAACCAAAGGTATTAAGGAAGAAGTCCAAACTGCATTGAAGGAACTGGCAAAAACAAGGCTCCAGGAATTGACGGAATACCCATTGAGATGTTTCAACAAACAGATAACCCTGCTGGAGGCACTCGCTTGGCTATGCCAAGAGATTTGGAAGACAGCTACTTGGCCAACCAACTAGAAGAGATCCATATTTGTGCCCATTCCAAAAAAAGGTGATCCCACAGAAAGAGAAAATTGTTGAACTACATCCTTAATATCACATACAAGTAAAATTTTGCTGAATGAAGATTTTTCTAAAACAGTTGCAACAGTACAGCAACAGGAACTTTCAAAAATTTAAGCTGATTCAGAGGAGAACATGGAACGAGGGATATCATTACTGATGTCACAGAGACTGACTGAAAGCAGAATACCAGAAAGACGTTTACCTGTATTTTACTGACTATGGAAAAGCATTTAACAAACTATGGGTAACACTGCAAAAAATGGTAATTCCAGAACACTTAATTGTGCTCATGAGAAACGTGTAATAGACCATAAGTCAGTCATTTGAACAGAACAAGGGGACACTGCATTGTTAAAACCAGGAAGGGTGTGTGCCAGGGTTGTATCCTTTCACCATACTCATTCAATCTGTATGCGGAGCAAATAATCCAAGAAGGTGGACTCTATGAAGAAGAATGTGCATTATGATTGGTGGAAGGCTCATTAACAACCTGCGAGATGCAGACCACACAACCTTGCATGCTGAAAGTGAAGAGGACTTAGGCACCTACTGATGAGGATTAAAGACTATAGCCTTCGGTATGGGTTACACCTCAACATCAAGAAAACAAAAGTGCTCACAACCGGACCAACTGGCAGCATCCTGATGAATGGAGGTAATGCTGACGTTATCAAGGACTCCATTTTATGTGGATCCACAACCAGCACCAATGGAAGCAGCAGTCACGACATCAGACGTTGGTTGACTGAACTCATAGCGACCCCTCCTTGGGTTTCCGAGGCAGTATCTCTACAGAAGTAGTCTGTCCAACCTTCCTTCCGAGGAGTGGCTGGTGGGTTTGAATGGCCAGCCTTCTGGTTAGCAGTCAAATGCCTTAGGCGCTACGCCACCAGAGCTCCCTTAAAGAGCAAAACTGTCACTTTGAAGACTAAGGTGCATCTACCCCAAGCCACGGTATTTTCAATCACCTCATATGCATGTGAAAGCTGGACAATGAATAAAGAAGACCAAAGAATTAATGCCTGTGAATTGCGGTGTTAGCAAAGAACGTTGAAAATATCACAGACTGCCAGAAGAGTGAACAAATCTGTCCTGGAAGAAGTGCAGCCGGAATGCCCCTTATGAGCACGAATGGCCAGACCACCTCAAGTACTTTGGGCACACTATCAGGAGGGACCCGTCCCTGGAGAAGGCATCATACTTGGTAAAGTAGAGGGTCAGCAAAAAAGGGGACAACCTTCCACGAGACGGACTGACAGTGGCTGCAATGACGGGCCCAAGCATGGCACGGATTGTGAGGATGGTGCCGGACCGGGCAGGGTTTCGTTCTGCGGTACACAGGGTCGCTGAGAGTCAGAGCTGACTCCACGGCACCTAACAACGACACAACATGTATAAAAAGTGAAACACTGAAGCCATCGCCAGCAGGAGCACTGCAGCACACGGAGAAAAACCCTCAACAAAAGACCCCTTCATCAGCTGCTGGGCCACTGCTCCTTCACGTCTAATGGATGGAGACGCTGAGGACTTAAATTCAGGGACACATACTTCCTCAGCACAGAAACAGCTGATCTGGAAATTTCCTGATCATCAGCCGCACCATGGCCTCCTAAACTTTGGCATTTTAGGGATTCCTCTCCTATAAGTGCCTAAGGCATTTGACTTCAAACCCACCAGCCACTCCTCAGAAGAAAGATTGGGCAATCTACTTCTGTAGAGATACCGCCTTAGAAACCCAAGTAGGGGTCACTAGGAGTCAGAACCAACTCCATGGCCATGAGTGAGTGAGTGGCACACACTCTGTCCAAGCTGTCCCAGGTTAACACCGCCACCTTGCGGCGAGCACGGGGAATTACAACGAACTGGGTGGCCCCCGGTTCATTTGAAGTCCACTTACAGAGTATTCCAATGCTGTGCTGGGCAACAGAATATAAAATGGAGGAGGCAGCATAACCCTTTTCCCTCTGCAGTTCATCCTGGGGGCTGATGCACAAACCACAGATTATAATGCAGCATACAGAGAGCGTGCACTGGCAAAGACGACAGACGACAACATGGGCTGCCAGAACAGCACACACATCTGTCCTGGAGGAAGTACAGCCAGCACGCTCCTTAGAAGGGAGGATGGGGAGACTTCATCTCACGTTCTCTGGGCATGTCAGCAGGAGGGACCGGTCCCTGAAGGGCATGATGGTTGGTAAGTAGAGGGTCAGTGAAAAAGAGGAAGACCCTCAACAAGACGGACTAGCAAGGGGGTTGCACCAATGGGCTCAGACATACCCAGTGCCGTGAGGATGGTGCAGACCAGGAAATGTTCTGATCCGTTACATACAGGGTTGCTATGAGTCTAACCTGACTTGATGGCACCTAACAACAACAACGATTTTGAGTTTTGTTGCACATTTTTCTCCCACTCTATACAGGATATACTACATAGATCCCCCTTCGAGTGGCTGACAGTGGTAGCTGGGCACCATCTAGTTCTTCTGGTCTTGTAGTCATATAGGCTGAGGATCACATGGTGTACCAGTCACTTGGACTAATTGTTTCTGTGCATCTTTGGTTTGGTTTTCTTCATTCTTCTTTGCTGTGGACAAGGAGAGATCCATTGTTGCATCTAGATGGCTGCTTTCAAGCTTTTAATATCCCAGTCACTACTCACCAAAGCAGGAGGTGGAACAATGTTTTGTGTAGCATATTATGCCAATTAAGCTTGATGCCCCCTCCAACTATGGTCTCGAGCCCACAGGTCCAACTACTCGCTCCCTCTGAGTAGCCGGCTGTGGCCAAGAAGTGACTACAACCTTGTCCCTTGTCAGCTCTACTATATATTAGAAATTCTTACAGAACATACCAATACACTTATAGAAACATTGTCTGCCAACCCTGTACACGGTCATGGGCACAGTTCCCCTTGCAGAGATATACCTGATAGTTCAGCCTGTCCACCCATCTATCCTCCCGCATACCCACATTTTCCTTCACTGACAACGCAGTACTGTATGTGCAAAAGGGTTCATCTTTGTTGTCTGTACCCCCCATGCACCTCTCTCTGTCTTCCTCTTCCTCAGTGCCACCATGTCGATCATTCACATCAAGGAAGTACTTTTTATCAAACTGCATCTTTGTGTGGTCATGGAGCTCATGCTTCCCTAGGTACCAAAGGCAGCCTCTCGGGTCTGCTCTTACACTGTGGCTGGCCTAGGGGGTTTTCCCTGATGGCCAAGAGCATCAGCGCCCTAGCTAGTTCCAAGTTTCATATGGGACAGAAACGGAAACCCATGGAGACCGAAATGCAAGAATAGGAACAGGGTGACTTTCTGAGGACAGGGGGAAGGGCACCTGGACCTGGGCAGGTCTGCGGATTAGAGCTCAGTGCTCAACAACCCCCAGTGGTCCTTTGCAAGAGTGTCCTAGGGCTGCTGTAACAAAGGATCACACGCTGGGTGGCCGCCACACTGGTGTCTTCCTTCCCTGACCATGCTGTGTTCTTCCCGACTTGGAGTCGGGGCCTTTGCTGCTCCCTCTTCCTGGTGTCCCCTTGTCCAGATCTCCCCCTGGAGGGTCACGTCTCCAGTAAGGCCAGAAGACCTGACATCTCTCCTGTACCCATGTCCTCAGCATTTTCTCTTCTGACATGACCCCATATAGACGTCTCCTAGGGCTGCTGTAAAGGAAAACCACAAGATGGGGCTTCAAACAGCAGACATGTCTTCTGTCCCTGTTCTGGAGGCCAGAGTCTGAAATCAAGGGGTCGGCCAAGAATCACTCCCCAGGCTCCAGGGGAGGATCCCTCCTTTCTCTTCCAGCTCCTGGTGGCCCCAGGAGTCCTTGGCTTGTGGCCACATCACTCCAATCTCTGCCTCTGTCTTCACGTGGCCTTCCTGCCCCACTTGTTGCTATTACGATCAGATGGGATCAGGACCCGCCCTAGTCCAGTGTGATCTCAGATCAACCTCACCAACCATACCTTCAAAGACACTATTTCCATTGTACATCCACAGGTGGGGTCAGGACTTTACCACAGCTTGTTGGAGACACAATTCGATCCATAAGTCCTGCTTCACTTTCTTGTCCCTCCCTGCTATTGGACAGTCTTACTCTTGGTGGATCTGTGGTCAGTCCTCCCTGAGAGAAGGGCTGGTCTCTTCTCCCACTGTCAGATGTGCCTCTGGGTCCGAGGCCAGGCCTGCCACACAGCAGCTGGTGAATGGCCACCTCCTGAACTGGTGGGCCTTTGCTCTGGTCTCTTGCACTAATGCCATGGTGCCTCCCACCCTAGGCTGGATTCCTCCTTCCATCCAACACTCTCGGCCCTACTCACTCATAGTTCCTCCTTCTCCCTCACTGGCTGACCCACCAAGACGACATGGAATGTCTGCTGGGCTCTGGTTGGAAGCCAAGCCATCTAGGTCCAGGGAGCTGATGGTCAGGCCAGGATCAGACTTTGGGTCAAGGGAGCATCATCCATCCAATCACTTCTGGATAGCGGTGCAGGGGTCATGCAGGACACACATGGTGGTGGTTTCCCCAAATAGGAGGGGAAGAGGACCCCACAACACACAACTATCCAATGAAGGACAAGTGCCATGCCACACGTGGGGTACAAGGCTGCTGCACAAACTCCTCTCCAGGTTTGGGTTTGCAGACACCACCTGGGTCTCCAAGCTCTTAAGAGATCAGCTTCTCTAGAAGAGGGAGATTCATGTGTTTGCTTCTTTAATAATGCATAGTCTGGCATTAGCTTTACTGAAAGCACCACAGTCTTCCAGAAGAACAAACAAAGCTGTCCTGGAAGGTGTGCAGCCAGAATGCTCCTTAGAAGCGAGAATGGCCAGACTTCATCTCACCTACTTTGGTCATGTGCTCAGAAGGGACTATTTCCTAGAGAAGGACATCATGCTTAGCAAAGTAGAGAGTCAGCGAAAAAGGGGAAGACAATGGACTGACACGGTGGCTACAACAATGGACTCGAGGGACTCAGAGGTGCAGGACCAGGCAGCATGTCGTTCTGTTGTACGTGGGGTTGCTGGGAGTCAGGCCCAATTTGACTGCACCTAACCACAACAACAACACGTTAGATTGAGAGCTGGCCATTCCAACTCTGGCCATTGCCAACACAACAGGGAGACACCTTGAGCCTCTCCTGGCATTGACAAGGAAAGCGTAAGGGCCTGGATGAAATAAAGCTACTTCTCTTCTCACTCTGAACCCAGGTAGATTTCATTGCAAAGGGCCCCTGCTGCCACTTCTGCTTCTGAATCACTCAACGAAGAAGAAATCCAGAAAGTGGTCTGGAGGGAACAGGAACAGAGGGCTTGTCGAGTGGAACCCATTGGTTTTCCAGGAAAAAGTTCAACCGTGAGCCCCCCTAAAATGACAGATTTGTGTTCATCACTGGTCTGTTCACCAACTACACAGCTTCTTCAACAACAGTGTAATTGAAGGGGTTACAGAGCCTGTCTTAGGCTGGGCTGTCTAGAAAAGAAACCCAGTGAAGCTTATATATGTAGAGAGAGAAAGAGAAATTTTATTTCAAGGAAACGGCCCACACGGTTGTATGGGCTAGTAAGCCCCAAGTCTGTGAGTCAGATGTCAGGCTGGAGGCCTCTCCTAACTCATGTGGCTGTAAGGGCCTCAGGGGCTGTAGGGGCCAAGATCAGCAGACGGTACAGTAGACTGCTGGCTCATGTCCAAAGGACTGGAGATAAGGTGATGATGAGGCAGATGCAGGATTCAGATCAGGCAAAAGGCCAGAGAGCTTGCCCAGAACACCCATGCATATTAGATACAGGCCACTCCCCTGAGGAAACTGCCTTTCAGCTCAATGACTGTTCACAGCAGATCTCATCACGGGGGATGACTACGTCATCACTGCCCAACCAAGGAGAATCATGACCACCCAAGCTGAGACACAGCCTTAACTATCACAGAGCCCGGGGCCATCTTCAAAGTGCTCTGGCATCTGTTGCTGTGTGTGACCTGAGAAAAGCTGGCCCCTCCACTGGCTGAATTCCTAACTGTGCAAGTTCCACTTGGAGCTCAGTGTGAAGTCAATGGGAAGCTCCCAGCATCTGAACAAGAAACCAGGAGAAATAAGGTAATATTCACGACAGAGGTCCCATCATGAGTGCTGCTGCTTTGCCTGGGAACACAAGGCAAACATGAGACGTTCCCACCACAAAACAAGCCTCCAAAGGACCAAGTGACACGAGATGTACAAACTCCCATGCGGATAAGAAATGGCATGGAAGAGCTGGTGGGGCAACCCTCCCAGGACACAGAGCTCTACAACAGCACCAGGTACATGCCAAAGCAAGCTTAAATCTGTCTTGGGAAAAGTACAGCTGGAATGCTCCTTGGAGGCAAGAATGGCCAGACTTCATCTCACCTACTTTGGTCATGTTGTCAGAAGGGACCATTCCCTGGAGAAGGACACCATGTTTGGTAAGGTGGAGGGTCAGCAGAAAAGGGGAAGGCCCTCAAGGAGATAGACTGACACAGTGGCTGCAACGATGGGCTCAGGTATAGCACGGATCACGAGGCTGGCACAGGCCATTCTGTTGTATACAGGGTCACTGTGACTCAGAGCCGACTTGATGGCACCAAACAACAACAGCAACAGGCGGTCCTGGCAGACTGAATGATGTGCTGGAGGAAGCTAAGAGGCCAGCCCTGACTGCTCAGCGGGGGGTGAACGCGGTGACCCTGGGATTTTTCAGCCAATTCCCGAAGAACTGAGAAGAAATTCTGAAAATTCTGAGAAGAATTCTCATTTCTGTATTTAGACTTTCTTTTCCTCCTTTTACCTGCAGTGTAATGGTTAAGAAAGGAGTTTGCAGGTGGCATAAGTGGGTAAGCACTCAACGACCAGCCAGAAAGTTTGAACCCACCCAGAGGTGCCCTGGAAGACTGGCCTAGCATGTGCTTCTGAAAGGTCACAGCCTTGAAAACCCCATGGGGCAGCTCTACTCTGCACACGTGGGGTCACCAAGAATCAGAATCAACTCCACAGCAACCAACAAAGAGAAGAGCAATGGTTAAGAAAGAACCCAAGTCTGGTGTTGGTAGCCTGTATATAAACCTCACTGCTCCCTACGAGCTGTGTGCCTCGGGTCACCGAGCCAACGCCTTCATCAACGGAGGTGCCAGGGTTCCCGGATCACACATGGAGCACGTTGACTGCAGTACCAGGGAGATGGAAGGACAGCTGCACCCACTGAACACAACATCCTGTTGCCCTAAGGTCTTCTACTTCAAGAGCGCCTTCACTTTCCCTCTGGTCACATCCTCATACTTTCTAAGCTTTAAAATCAGACTTCAGAAAATTTGGAACACCTCTCATTGTCATTTCATTTTCTCCACCCTTTCTCTGCTTCTGGACACTGACTAGCAACTGCTGAATACCTCTAGAGACTGACACATGGAGAAACCATGGGGAGAAAGGCTCCTGTCTCCAAACACTCCACGCTGGTGATGAAACATTCCCTTCACAAACAATGGGAGTGCTGGGGAATGGAGCAGCCAGGAGGCAGAAGGACCCTCAGCGCAGGCTTTACTCAATTGATCCCGCCAGCACAATTCTCCCCATCATGCTCGCCAACACCTGCCTGGCCACGGTCCCTCCACTTCTTCAGAATTCTCTCCACTCACTTTTTCTTTGTCTCCAGATTCAGGACACTTTTACCACCTTGGACTCGGTGATCCAAAAATCAGAGTCATTGATGTTCACTCACTTGGAGATGCAAGTGAGTTGTGAGCCAGAAGGCAGCCATTTCCACTCCAAAACCCAGTGTCCTGTAAGTCAAGAAGCCTGGGGACTACAAACTAATTCTAGAATCTTGTGTGGTGGTTAAGTTGGCTGGCCTTGGTTGAGTGGCTGGGCAGCTGGTGGTAGTTACTCCCCATGAGACTGGCAATCAACTCCATGGTGGGATCTCCACAAGCAGCTGAGTAGTTGCTTTGAGGATGTGGTCTGTTTCCCATATATAAGAAACAGCTTTGGGAATGGTCTCTAGCTTATGCCACGTTTGAACCCTGCATGTAGCCATGTCGTTGTTCAGCAGTGTGCCATGCTCTGCTGACCTTGGGACTTTCAATGGACTTGAATTAATGGCCTACCATGTGGTTTGGTAACATCAGGACTGTGCCATTTTATTTGTTGACCATGGGCCTGTTAGCCTCGAAAGCTAGTAGATGCCTGAGTGAAGAGATGCCTCTAGCTTTAGTGGGCCGGAAGCAAGAGGCAGAGCTGAAGTCCAAGGCTGAGGGGCTTTCACCCAGTCCCTAGAGCCTGGCACTTTGAACTCAGACTTCTAGCCTCCCGAACTATAAGAGAAAAAAACTGCTGTTTGTTAAGGCCATCCCATTTGTGGTGTATTCTTGTCAGAGTGCACTAGGGAACTAAAACACTGTGTATTGATCTCTGATGCTCATTTCTTCTATAAAATGATAGTAAGAATGCCCACCTTGCTGGGTTGTTGAGCATTGAAGCAGAACATACAGAAGAGCATTTTGTGAGCTTTAAAATTCTATGCAGGTGGAAAAAATCTATCATCATAATCATCATCACAATCATCAAAGTCCAAATTTTCATCATCCTTGCCATCATCATCACCATCACCACCACCACCGCTATCATCACCATTATCATCACCACTCACCATGATCATCATGACTACCTTCACCACCATCACCACCATCACCATCAGTGCCATCATCACCATCACCACCACCGCAATCATCACCATTATCATCACCACCATCATCATGATCATGACTACCTTCACCACCATCACCACCGTCACCATCACCGCCATCATCATCACCACCATCACCGCCATCACCACTGCCATCACCACCATCACCATCATCATTG
>NW_006921831.1:1630806-1632958 GCF_000298275.1 Orycteropus afer afer
CCATCATCATCACCACCATCACCGCCATCACCACTGCCATCACCACCATCACCATCATCATTGTCATCACCATCACTGCCACCATCATCACCATCACCACCACCATCACCTCCATCATCATCACCATCACCATCATCACCACAATCATCATGATCATCATGACCACCTTCACCACCATCACCATCACCACCATCACCACCATCACCACTGCCATCACCACTGCCATCACCACCATCACCATCATTGCCATCACCACCATCACTGCCACCATCATCACCATCACTACCACCATCACCTCCATCATCATCACCATCACCATCACCATCATCACCACCATCATCATGATCATCATGACCACCTTCACCACCATCACCACCATCACCGCAAGCACCACTGCCATCACCACCATCACCATCATCATTGCCATCACCACCATCACTGCCACCATCATCACCATCACTACCACCATCACCTCCATCATCATCACCATCATCACCATCATCACCATCATCACCACCATCATCACCATCACCACCACCATCACCTCCATCATCACCATCACCATCATCACCACCATCATCATGATCATCATGACCACCTTCACCACCATCACCATCACCACCATCACCACCATCACTGCCAACATCATCACCATCACCACCACCATCACCATCACCACCACCATCACCTCCATCATCATCACCATTACCAGCAAGATCACTGTCATCACCACCATCACCGCCACTATCATCATCACCATCATCATCATCATTGTTCAAGATACACCCAAATAATGTTTCAAGTGCTTCTGCCCCTATTATTCCTTCTTTTTGACAATGATCACTTCTGTCTATCTTCTGAGTCTAAAATCTGAGGGGGCATCATAACCCTGGAGGTTTGTTAGAAGACTGACTGTCAGACTCTCTTCCAAGTTTCTGATTCAGTAGATCTAGGTGATGCCTGAGAATCTGCATTGCTCTGTGTCTTGCTGATGCTGCTGGTTCAGAGAGCACTCTTGGAGAACTGGATGAAGTCATCACTCAACCTTGTCAGATGAACTCTGTCAAGACATTCCAAGGTATCTTAGAAATAGCCCAAGTTTACAACACTGGCTGAAATTCATCACCGCTTTCCAAGTGAACACACTTCACCCTTTTTAAACAACACAGCATGCCATCACCTCCACACAAATGCAACATTAAGTGATTCCTTTTTTCATAAATGGGAGGGAAACAATCATGAAGGAAAAGTGAAAGCCAGGCACATCTTGTAAGTAAACACCCACCAGAGTACTTGAAGTACTTACTGATGAAAATAAAGACTACAGACTTCAGCATGGCTGACACCTCAAAACAGAACAAAAACCACTCACAACTGGATCAATAAGCAACATCATGATAAACAGAGAGAAGACTGAAGCAAAGATGTCACTCTTAAGACTAAGGTGCACCTGACCCAAGCCACGGTATTTTCAACTACCTTATATGCATGTGAGAGCTGAACAATGAATAAGAAAGACTACAGAAAAATTAATGCCTTTGAATCATGGTGTTAATGAAAAACACTGACTATACATAGACTGGCATTCATCATCACAAAGGATGTTTCAAGATCTGTCCTGAAGCACAATGCTATCAGTGATAGGATAATATCCATACACCTACAAGGAAGACTCATTAATACTACTTATTCAAATTTATGCACCAACCACCAAAGCCAAAAATGAGGAAATTGAAAATTTTTAATCAACTTCTGCAGTATGAAATTGACCAAACATGCAATCAACATGTGTTGCTTATCACTGGTGACTAGAATGCAAAAGTTGGAAACAAAGAAGAATCACCAGTAGTTGGAAAATTTGGCCTTAGTGGCAGAAATAATGCTGCAGATTGCATGATAGAATTTTGCAAGACCAACCACTTATTCACTGCAAATACCTTTTTTCAACAACACAACTGGTGGCCATACACGTGGACTTCATCAGATGGTGTACACAGGAATCAAACTGACTACATCTGTGCCAAGAGGAGATGGAAAAGCTCAATATCTTCATCCAAAACAAGGCCAGGAGCTGACTGTGGAACAGACCATCAATGGCTCATATGCAAGTTCAACTTGAAATTGAAGACAATTAAAACAGTCTATGAGCACC
>NW_006921831.1:1639038-1648519 GCF_000298275.1 Orycteropus afer afer
CAATGAAAGAGGGGAAGTCCCTCAACAAGATGGACTGACACGGTGGCAGCAGCGACGGGCTCAAGTATAGCAAGCATCATGGAGCTGGCTCAGGGTGTTTCATTCTGCTGTGCATAGAGTCGCTATGAGTCGGAGACAACTTGATGGCACCCAACAACAACAGCATAGACTGTCAGAAGAAGAACAGTTGGAATGGTCCTTAGAAGGGTGGATGGAGAGACTGTTTCATGTTATCAGGACATGCTGGCAGGAGGGGCAGGTCCCAGAGAAGGATACCTCACCTGGTAAAGCAAATGGTCAGTGAGAAAAACGAGGATGCTCAGCGAGATGGGTTGTCACTGTGGCTTCAGCAATGAGCTCAAATCTACCAAGTGTTATGAGGCTGGCGCAGGGCCAGGCAGTGTTTGGTTCTGTGGTACTGAGGGCCACTACGACTTGGAGTCCTCTCGATGCTACCAAACAACAACAACAACATTCACGGAGTAAATCCAGGCTCCTCATACTGTTAAAACAAAGGCAGTGGAGATGTGAGGGTGGAACCCAGCTCCAGTGCCTGGAGCTCACTGGGAGCATGCGAAGACACAAAGGCCCTGATCTGCCGATTACACGGCCAGTGTTGGCAGGTACACTGCCCTCTCAACTCAGGAGCGTTTTGGATAACTTTCTCACAGAGCTATCTGTGGCACTGATTGAGCACTGGTGTGTGCTGGTGTAGTCCAGCTGCCATGAGGCCATATTAAGCTTCCTGCCAGGACTCATGTAAGAGAAGGTATGTCCATGCCAGCATCCGTGTGGTCACCGCCTGGGGACACACAGCAGCCAGGTCATCTACATTTGCTCCTGTCCCTGCTGCCATGGAAGACTCACTTTCCCGGGCCACCACTGACACTTACAGTTCACTTCCTGGAAAAGTCAGAAACGGCTCACTGATTATCCAAGTGCTCGCCGTGGATCAAAGGGTCAGGAGGAGCTGCTGCTTTCTGATCAACTTAAAGCAGACTGTCTTCGCTTTTTTCAAAGGATCAGAGGGTAAAAAAAACAAAAAAACAGTTGCTGCTGAGTTCATCCCAACTCGTGTGTGTCAGAGCAGATCTGCCCTCCATGGGACTTCCACGGTCTGACTTTTCAGAAGGAGATGGTCAGGCCTTATTTCTAAGTGGCCTCTGGACTCGAACCTCCAATCTTTTGGCTAGAAACCGAGCATGTTAACCACTGACACCACCAGGGACCACAGGAAAACCAGTCAAGATGTGTGCATTAAACACACGCTCAAGAACCAGGGAAACATACCAGACAGTGGCAACAACAACAAAATCTAAACCCAGCCACCAACCCACAACCCTAATCCCAAAGGGGAAGACGTGGCCGCACCACGAAGCATCAGGAGGCCACAGGCCCCTCATCACTGCCACCTGGAAGGGGTCACTCTCTCGAATGGTAACTGTCATCTGAATAAAGCCATTAGCTGGGCTGGAAGTCAGTTCTACTCCATTTCCTATTAAACAATTGCAAACCACGAGACTGAAGATGAAAACCCAAGGAAGAAACGGAAGAGCTCAGCAAACTCCTGAATGCAGACGTTTCTGGATTAGGGGCCAATTTTTGCATTAAGCTCATTCATTTTATAGACATCAAGCCCTTGCCATTCATAACGCCTAAGCAAGTGTTAGTGAAACAAACCATCAGTGGAAGCCAATCCTAAATTAAAGACCCCTCTCAACACGTCAGTTGCTAACCCAAACGTTGGTGGTTTGAGTCCACCCAAAGGGGCCTTACCAGAAAGGCCTGGGGATGTGCTTCTGAAGGTCAGTTACTGAAGGCCTGCGGGGGCCCAGCTATGCTCTGACCAATGTGGGGCCACTGTGTGTTGAAGTCAACTCAATGGAAGCTGGTTTTTCTCAGCTCAGTAAGATAAGAAAACTAATTCCAATGAAGAAGAACCACAGTCCTTTAATCTTCAAATCAAGTGCACGGATCTGACTGCGTTTAGCATAAAAAAGCATTTCTATAACCTACAGTATTTAGCAAAAAGGAACAAGAAAACTCCTATACCATCTTGTCCATGGCATCAAAACTGGATGAGCCAACCAAGGACCCTGGTTGTGGGCTCTGCGTGGAACACCGTGGCCAGGCCCGTGGGCATGGGCTCCATGTGGAACCCCAGGGCCCAGGCAGGCTCTGTGCTGTTCTCAGTCCACTCCAGGGCAGCAGACCCAGCAGGGCTCCAGAGGGATGACAAGCCCCCTCCCTATGGGACTCCCAAAGCAGCCCCATTCAAAGCAGGCAACAAAGGCAGCATTTTCCAACAGCTGCACGATTCAAAGCTTCTGCATCTTTACTGTTTTTCCAAAGCTGCTCTTGAATGCTCCCCATAAATTAATCTCTGTTATTCATGCTGCTGGATCTAACTGAAAGGAAGCTGAAACCTGCCAGCAGCTTCAACACTAAGAGATGGAGGTACATGGGGACAGCCCCCAAGCACATAATAAACAAACAGACTGCTCCCAGTGGGAGGAGACAGCCTGGCATTGTGTGTGCACAGGCGACATGCAGACCCTCGGCTCGGCCTCCCATGGTCACTCACAGACAGCTGTGTCCTGGTTACCTGGAATGGAGTTTGGCTGTTGTAGTTCTTGAACTCCTTGTTTCCACCTCGGAACAGCAGCACTCGGGCACAGCTGTCCTGCAGGATGAAAAGAAGGAATGTGCGGTTAGAAGGACACAGAATGATTCTTCATGGGAAATGGTTCAGAGGCTAGAGCCCTCGAGAAACCAGAGCAACAGAAATGCAAGGTTCCATGGGTTACTGAGTCTAGCGTCAAACTACATGATCCATTGAGATGTCACTGATACAGTGTGCAGTCAGCAACTCGGCAGAATCCATAAAACGTTAAAATACACACATCCTGGGACCACACGATTCCACGTTTCAGGCTTTTCTGCAGAAATGCAAGTGTTTCAAGGCATGTAACAAGTGAAACATCACACACAAAACACAAAAAGAAAGAAAAGAAAAAACCTTGGACGTGGCAGAGCTGCTATAAGACAGGAAAGTGGGCACGTGTTCTGGAACGTTCTTCGTCAAGGCAGCTGGAGGAAAGAGTAAGGCAGAGTGATAGGAGTGGACAAGGACACGTTCAAGAGCCACTAGGTAGAAAAGGCGACTTCATTTCATTTACATCTGAAAACCGTGGAGTCCATATTGTAGCAACATGAAAATATGTCTGTGAAGGCAGACACTCAGTAACCGCGCTTGCCCTTCCCAGGATGGAAATGGGATGAGGGAGAGAGCAGAGGGGACTGTTTTCAACAGTAAACTTGGGTTTTAAAAGCAGACAGTATTGACTTCTTATGTCCTTTTTTCCAGCTCACAGATATTGCTTGCACATTTAGGACAGCCAATGCTACATGCAGGAGTAGCAGTCATTGAACGGCCAATGCCACGTGCAGGAGTAGCAGTCATTGAACGGCCAATGCCAGGTGCAGGAGTAGCAGTCATTGAACGGCCAATGCCAGGTGCAGGAGTAGCAGTCATTGAACGGCCAATGCCACGTGCAGGAGTAGCAGTCATTGAATGGCCAATGCCACGTGCAGGAGCAGCAGTCATTGACACAGAAAGGCCTGGCCTCGTGAGGCCTGCGTTCCAGTGGGAGGGTCAGCGTGTTTCAGCGACAGTAGATTGTTGTTGTCAGCTGCCCCCAAGTCAGCCCGACTCACACGACCCCATGCACAACAGAGCACGACGCTGCCGGGTGCTGCGCCACCTGCATGATGAGCTGCGGTGCAGACCACTGTGGTCAATGGGGTTCCCACTGGCTCTGTTTTGGAAACAGATCACCAGCCCTTTCTTCCTACTGCCTCCATCTGGATGCTCCGTGGAAGCCTGTGCAGTGCCACAGCTGCCACACAGCATCCACAGACGAGGTGGTGGTGCAAGTGACGGGCACCAACGAAGGCGAGCGGTGACGGAGTCCAGTGTCAAACTACACTTGCCTGTGTCAGGGAACACTTTCTGGAGCTCTCCAGAAAGTCTGACAACAGAGTATCAAACCAGTCTGCTTGGTGAAAAGGAGACACAACCTTACAACAATTCTAATCCTTTCAGCTGGGTTTCCAGATGCTGCCACTCCAGGTGTTTCTCCCTCACTGTATCCGAGACAGCCTTTCTAATGCACCCCTGGACATGTATGTTCTTCCATGTGAGGCGGCCTTTCTAACCCATCCCTGGACACGTATGTTCTTCCTGCGTGAGATGGCCTTTCTAATCCATCCCTGGGACACATATGTTCTTCTCACAAGAGACAGCCTTTCTAATCCACCCCAAGACATGTATGTTCTTCTCACGTGAGGTGGCCTTTCTAATTCACCCTGAGACATGTATGTTCTTGTAGTGTGAGACAGACTTTCTAATCCATCCCTAGACATGTATGTTCTTCTAGTATGAGATGACCTTTCTAATCCACCCCAGGGGATGTATGTTCTTATGTGTTTTCACACTGAAAATAAATGCACTCCTTGTCCATTTACTGAACAGCCACTACTTGCCCAGGGTGGCTGTGGATTGAATTGTGACCCGCAGGACGCCATCATGCTTGGGAACAGAGGTTTCTCTGTTATGTTAATGAGGCCACATCAGTGTAGGTGGGTCCCAACCCTAAGCTGCCGAGTCATGAGGAGCAGCCCAGATGCACACACAGGAAGCATGAACCAGGGGGAAAGCAGTGCCACGCGAAGATCGCCAAGGACCGTGGGGCCACAGAGGGTGAGAGACAGGTCCTCCCGGAGAGGACAGAGAGAGAGCGCCCTGGATTCACTTCCAGCCTCTGAACTGTGGGAAACACACTCCTGCTCCTCACAGCCACCCACTTGTGGTATTTCTATCGCCGCAGTGCTAAGAGACATAGACCGAGGCTGGCAGAGGATTCCTGCCAACCCTCTGAAAGCTCCCAGCGAGGAGGATGAGAACAGACACCTACAAAATAAAACACAGCAGAGGCAACGTGTCGCCACAGAAGCACCGACATGAAGGGGAATTGCTCTTAAGAACGCAGCTGGGCTTCCAGAATGAAGATGTGTTCACGTGTCCACATGTCCTTCAGGAGTCCCACAACGATGAGCACACACTGGTGTCCACACAGAGTAGTGGTCAGCCTGCTCCTGGGCCGGGACACACCTCCCACAGCACTCCAAATGCCAGCTAGTCCACGGAGGAGGCAGCCCGGGACAGGCTGTGGTCCATGGTAGGGACAGTCCAGGGCAGAGGTGGCCTGCGGCAGGGGCAGCCTGGGATGGGGGCGGTCCGTGGGGGGGGAAGCCTACAGCAGGGGTGCTCCAGGCAGGGGTGGCCCGGGGTAGGGGTGGTCTACAGCAGAGGCAATCACTCAGGCCTGATATTAGATACACATTTGTTGAATGAAGGAAAAAAATTAAATAACCAACCAGGGGTTTCCATTGGGGGAACGCCTTGAAACAACAGGTCCGTGAGCCCACCTCAGACCAGAAGGGGAGTGGCTACCTTGGTGAAAGGCAAGGGCTCGAGGCTTGTGAACAGTGTGTAGGCTGACAGGCCAGGCAGAAGAGCAGATTTATAAGGAAACCAAAAACCTGCAGAAATGGGAAGCAGACTAGTGACGCTTGGCAAGGGGTGGTTGGGAGGAAATGGGGAGTGACTGAAACCAGGCGGAGAGTCCCTGGGGTGATGGTGGTGGTGCACACCAGATGACCGTCCTGAGAACCAGAGCTGCCCACTGCAGACCGGTGAATTGTACTGTGGGGGAAGCGTACCTCAGAAAATGGGCAGGGCTGCCCCGGGTGGTGCAGCAGTTAAGCACTCGGCCACTGACAGCTGGCGGTTCAAGCCCTCCCCCCCAGGGAAAGGCCTGGTGATCTATGGTTGAAAAGTCAGCTCCTGAAAGCCCCTGGGGAGCACAGTTCTCCTGATGACACACACCTCCCGTGGATCAGAGTCTGCCGGTCGGCAACAGGCGAACCACTCTATACTGAAAACCAAGAACGCAGAGCCCCATCCATCGGCTAAGACAAGGCAAGCCAAGCACACAGCTGGGCTCTGGCAGCGTGAATGGCGTCCACTGGGCTGGCCCGGTCCCTGTGACCTTGACCATGGGGCCCAATGTGCCTGCACTTCACGATAACAGCGCCAACGTGGACCCACCTGGACCAGCCGCAGCTCGTGGCCCAGGCCAATGCTCACGAGAGAACAAGAACGGGGAGTGCCGGGGACAGCCAGCACTACACTGGATGCATGTGGGGACTGAACACAGCCCTCCTCTCCAAGCCTGAGACACTGAGTCTGGAGGAAGAAGGATGGGAGGCAGACAGAGCTCCTGCCAGACCCCAGCATACCCGGTCTCTGCCCTGGGTCCCGTGACCCACCAGAGCCCTGACTGGAACTTCGCTCTTCCCTGAACCAGACATGTTCTGCTCCTTACAGAGGAGAATCAACTCATGCGTCAGCATTAGCACACCACATGGGCCAAACAGCTGTGGTGAGAAGGGAGCGGGGAGGGACTTTGAGAACACAGGGAAAGGGAGGCAGGTCGGATACTGGGAGGAAGCCCTGGGTAAGCCCTGCTGCTCAAGCCAGAGGTGACCCAGGAGACAGCCCTGGTGGCCCATTTCTGGAAAACCTATGGAGTGCAGTTTGACTCTCACCCACACGGGGGCGCTGTGAGCCGTGGTCAACTGCACGGCCAGGGGTGAGTTGGCTGACTGGTTAGGAGACTGGGAAGAATTTCGGCAGGTTATCATGGGGGACACTCAGAGGAAGATCCCTCTGGGGCAGGAAGGGAGAGGTACCCCACTAGGGGTCACCCTAGAACACCTAAAGGCTGACCCCTGGGGGTCTCAACCTGAGCCACATTTGTAGCAGGCTCCACCTGCACCACAGCCCAGCTGCAGGGTGTCAGCTAGCAGCTTAGAGGACCACCCAAGGCTGAGCGGCCCTGCCAATCCAAATTCAGAACACAAGAGCCCAGCTCAGGGAAAGGCCTGTGGACTCACATGTTCTGTGATTCCTTCTGAATCCTCTTGATTTTCACAAGGACTTTCTTTCAAAGGCCCCATCATCCCCACAAAACAAACCGACTCCCAGGCCCGACAGGATAGAGCAGAATGACCCCACAGGGCTTCCAAGGCTGTCGTCCTTAATGACTTTCAGTTCCAACAACTAGCTAAGAACAAACCACCTCCAGGTGCTGCCGTTCAACCCACCCAGGGCAGAATCCAGGCAGAATCCGCGCAAATCCAGCCCTCATCTACAAAGCTACCACCTGCAGGAGCCAGTGTCAGCCAATCGACTCAACACACAATCAGCCACACTGGTGTTCACCCACTGCCCAGGTGAGATCACACTCCAGATGGCTACTTCACCAGTAGCAAGGGCAGTGGGCTTCTGTGGCTGCCTGCAATTAAACCTTGTATGTGTATGTGTGTGAGTGCTTGTGTGTGTGAGAGAGTGTATGTGTGTGAGCGAGAGTGTATGTGTGTGAGCATGTGTATGTGTGTGCACCTGTGTGAGCATGTGTGTGAGCGTGTTTGTGAGCATGTGTGAGCATGAATGGATGAGCATGTGTGTCCATGTGTGTGCCTGTATGAGTGCATGCATATGTGTGACATGTATGTGAGTGCCTATGTGAGCACGTGTGTGTGTGTGTGTGTGTGCGCGCGTGTGAGTGCAGGTGTGTGAGTGCCTCTGTGTGTGTGAGGGCAGGCATATGTGAGCATGTGATTATGTGTGAGCATGTTATGTGCTAGCATGTGTAAGTACATGTGTAAGTGTATGTGTGAGCATGTGTATGTATGAATGTGTGTGTGAGCATGTTATGTGTTAGCCTATGTGTGAGGGCATCTGTGAGCATGTGCTTATGTGTGAGCATTTGAACACATATGTGAGCAGATGTACGGATAAGTGCATGTGTGAATACATGCATAATCATGTTATGTAAGTTAGTGTGTGACTTGTGAGTGAGAGCATGTGTATGTGTGTGTGAGCATGTGGATATGTGAGTGTGTGAATGTGTGCTTGTGAATAGGAGTATGTACAGTGTACGTGTGTGTATATGTGGAGATGTGTTGAGCGTTTATGTGTACATATGCATGTGACTGAGTGTTAGTGAAGGTGTGTATGTGTACAAGGTGTGTGGTATGTACATACGTCTGAGTGCAAAAAGGGCAAAGAGGTGGCATCTTCTGCCCTCTAACTTCCTAGAGGAAGACAGAATCACCATCAGCAGCCTTTTACCAATTCTGACACTAACCATCCCTCCCATAGCACTCACTACTTCTCTGCTGGGTTCGATCATTCATTGCAGTGGCCACAAAAAACTTAGAGACAATACCCATGATTAGGGGATTTATTATGGAAGTAAAAGGGTACAATGCAGGTTCAGGAATGCGCTCAGGACACAGCTCTTCGATCAGGACAGTCCCCCCTCTGCTGTGCCCTCAGCCATACCTCTCTGGCCCTTGGCCTCTTCCCTGGCCTCTGTCCTGCTTGGGCAAGTGTTACAAAGCTCTTTTAGCTCTGGTGATAGGTACACCCAAGGGCACTCAGCTTTCTCACTCCATGGGCTAGAAAGCCCACCACTGTCTCATGCCTCTTGGTTCCACTGCAACTGACTCCCTCTTCCAGGACATCTCTTTCTCTGTTGGGTGTCTCTCTATGCTGGGGCATCTCTCTCTCTCTCTCTCTGCCAGGGCATCTCTTTTTGCTGAGACAACTCTGCCAAGTAGGTCCAGCACAGGGATCTTGTTTTGCCAGCACCATTTATTAATGAAATTGAACACATAAAGATTGATATCCTCAGCATTAGTGAGCTGAAATGGGCTGGTTTGGGCCATTTTGAATCAGACAATCATATCATCTACTATGCTTGGAATGACAGTTTGAAGAGGAATGGTGTGGCTTTCATCATCACAAAGGATGTTTCAAGATCTGTCCTGAAGTACAATACTGTCAGTGATAGGATAATATCCATACAACTACAAGGAAAACCCGTTAATACAACTATTATTCAAATTTATGCCCCAACCACCAAAGCCAAAGATGAGGAAATTGAAGATTTCTATCAACTTCTGCAGTCTGAAATTGACCGAACATGCAATCAGGATGTGTTAATTATCACTGGTGACTGGAATGCAGAAGTTGGAAACAAGAATCACCAGTAGCTGGAAAATTTGGCCTTGGTGACAGAAATAATGCTGGAACTCGCATGGCAGAATTCTGCAAGACCGATGACTTATTCATTGCAAACACCTTTTTTCAACAACACAAATGGCGGCTGTACACGTGGACTTCGCCAGATGGAACACACAGGAATCAGATTGATTCCATCTGTGGCAAGAGGTAGTGGAAAAGCTCAATATCTTTTACCAAAAACAGGTCAGGAGCTGACTGTGGAACAGACCATCAACTGCTCATATATAAGGTCAACTTGAAGTTAAAGACAATTAAAATAAGTTC
>NW_006921831.1:1648619-1654736 GCF_000298275.1 Orycteropus afer afer
TTTTTGCTGAGACAACTCTGCCAAGTAGGTCCAGCACAGGGATCTTGGGTCCAAGAACAAGAACACTCTCCACTTTACCTCCAGCTCTTCTCTCTTGATGGCAGTGAGATCCCCCCTCTGCCTCTAGGAGGGCTCATTTTAAGCCTGGCAGAGTGACAAAACTAAGCAATCCCAATGTCAAAGTTCTACACACATTTTTTGCATGGACCCTCCCGGTAATCCAGTGGAATTGACAAAAGACTATGGCTAGAAAAACCATACCAAATAATTCACTGGACCACAGTGAGTGGATGTGGGTGTATGTAGTATGTGTGTGTGAACATGACTATGAGTGTGTCAGTGAGTCAACGTGTGTGTGTGTGTTTGGTGTATGTGTATGTGTGAATGTGTGAGTTCTGTGTGCATAAGTCTGTGTATATGTGTTTGTGAGCTGTGCCATGTGCATGTGAGAATGTGTATGAGTGTATGGGGTGTGCATGTGAATGTGTGTGTGAGTGTGTGTATACATAGTGTGTGCATGCCTGGTATGTGTGTGTGGTCTGTGGGAATGTATGTGTCCATATGAGCATTCCTGAGTGTGTGTATGTGACATGTACATGTATCCACATGGATGCATGTGTGTGGTCTGTGGGAATGTGTGTCCATGTGAGCATTCCTGAGTGTCTGTGAATACGTGGTGTGTGCATATGTGTATGTGTATGCATGTGTGTGGTATATATGCATGATCTATGACAATGTGTGTGTCCATGTGAGTATGCCAGAGTGTGTCTGTGTATATGGATTGTGCATGAGTATACATGTATACATGTGTTGTATGTGTGTATGGTCTGTGGGAATGTGTCCATGTGAGCATTCCTAAGAGTGTGTTATGTGGTGTGTGCGGCCTGTGAGAATCTGTGTGTCCGTGTGTGCATTCCTGAGTGTGTCTCTGAGTACATGGCATGTTATACGTGTACGCATGTATGGTATGTTTGTGTGGTTTATAGAAATGTGTGTCCATGTGAGCATTCCTGAGTGTGTCTATGAGTATGTGGTGTGTCCATGTGTGTATGTGTATGCATGTGAGTGGCATGTGTGTGGTCTGTGGGAATGTGTGTGTCCATGTGAGCATTCCTGAGTATGTCTGTATGTACACTGTATATACATGTGTGCACACTTATGTATGTGTGTGGTATGTGTGCATGCTCTGTAGGAATTGTGCGCCCATGTGAGCATTCGTGTGTCTGTGTATACATGGCAGGTGCATACATGTATGTGTGTGCTATGTGTGTGTGTGGTATGTGGGAATGTGTGTCCATGTAAGCATTCCTGAGTATGTCTGTGTGTATGTAGCAGGTGCACATGTATGCATGTGTGCAGTCGGTGGGAATGTGTGCCCATGTGAGCATTCCTGAGTGTGTACATGGTGTGTGCAAGTGTGCACTGTGTGGTGCGTATGTGCAGTCTGTGGGAATGTGTATGTCTATGTGAGCATTCCTGTGTGTGTGTGTGTAAATGGCTTGTGCTCCATGTGACCATTTGTGTGTGTGTGTGTGTAAATGGCTTGTGCAAGTGTAAACATATATGCACATGTGTGGTATGTGTGTGTCATCTGTGGGAATGTATAAATGTGTGTAGTATGTGTGCAAGGTCTGTGGGAATGTGTATGTCCATGTGACCATTCCTGTGTGTGTGTGTGTAAATGGCTTGTGCAATTGTAACCATATATGCACATGTGTGGTATGTGGGTGTCATCTGTGGGAATGTGCATGTCCAAGTGACTACTCCTGAGTGTATCTGTATATACATGTCCTGTGCATGTGTACACATGTATGCATGGTCTGTAGGAATGTGCATGTCCATGTGACCATTCCAGAGTGTGCCTGTGTGTACATGGCATGTGCATGTGTATATATATATATACATGAGTGTGGTATGTGTGCATGGTCCTTGGGAATGTATGTGTCCATGTTACCATTCCTGAGTGTATGTGTGTGTACATGGTGTGTGCAAGTGCATAGATATATGCATATGTGTGGTATGTGTGTGTGGTCTATGAGAATGTGTGTGTCCATGTGACCACTCCTGAGTGTGTCTGTGTATAAGTGGCACATGCATGTGTATACATGTATGCATGTGTGGTATGTGTGTGTGGTCTATGAGAATGTGTGTGTCCATGTGACCACTCCTGAGTGTGTCTGTGTATAAGTGGCACATGCATGTGTATACATGTATGCATGTGTGGTATGTGTGTGTGATCTGTGGGAATATGCGTATCCATATGACCATTCCTGAGTGTGTATAAGTGGCATGTGCATGTTTATACATGTGTGGTATGTATGTGTGAGCTGTAGGAATATGCATGTCCATGTGACCATTCCTGAGTGTGTCTGTGTGCACGTGGCACATGCATGTGTGTGTGCATATACACGTGTAGTATGTGTGCATTGTCTGTGGGAATGTGTGCCCATGTGAGCACTCTTGAGTGTGTCTGTGATGTGTGCATGTGTATACATGTATGCATATGTGGTATGTGTGTGTGGTCTGTGGGAATGTGTGTGTCCTATGTGTGTACATGGCATGTGCATATGTATGCATGTGTGAGGTATGTGTGGGGGGTGTATAAATGAGACAGCTGCAGATATGGGAACAGCGGGAGAGACAAGAAAGATGCGGGAGACAATGAGACACGGAAGAGGAGGGCTTGTGGGGGACAGAAGGGCTGCCCAGATTCCAGGCCTGACACAGAGAGAAGGTGTCTCTGGAACAGGAAGGGCTGCTGAACCCCAGCTGCCCAAGTCTCTCCAAAGGGGAATGCTGGCCAGGCTGCAGCCATCCCTTCTGGAGCTCAGGGGAGAGGTGAGTTGGGAGGTCCTGAGTGAGGCCATTAGAGTCTTCTAGATGGCATTTAAGGGCATCAGCAGGCCTGCCCAGGTCACCAAGGGAACAAATGTGAGTGACTAGCAACATGCAGCAGGGAAGGTATTGGTCACATCAGATGCTGACGGGAGGAGTTGGATGGTGGATGGGCTCCCTGGAGCAGCACAAAGGACCACCAACTGGAGGCCCCTAAGAACAGACAAGGGTTGCCTGGCCGTCCTGGAGGCCAGTGTCCAATGAGGTGTCGGCAAGGCCACGGCCTCTCGGGAGGGCCAGGGAAGGAGCCTTCTTCTGGCTCAGCTTCAGGTGGTTCCAGGCATTCCTTGGCTTCTAGGTGTAGTTTCACACGGTGGCCTTCTCTCTGTGTGTCCCTCTGTGTCTTCTCTTTTACAGGACACCAAAAGACGGGTGTTCATGTCAACCTAATTTTTTTTTTTTTTTGTATTGTAATTTGGGTGAAAGTTCACAGAGCAAATTCACTTTCCATACCGCAGTTCACATACACTTTGTCTCATGACATTGACTACAATTTACCCCAATGCAACAGCTTCCCTCCCTCTTCCTCCCAATAGTTACCTCTTCCTTGTGTCCATTTCTCCATGCACTTCTGCCCCAAGTTTTCTCCCTGTGCACAAACAGCCCTTCTTTCACCCATGATTGTTCTCTCCAAGGAGTGTATCTACCACAAGTAAATGTTCAACTCATATGTCTGTCTTTGTTTGGTTGGAAGCCACAGGTATGGGTTCAATTCCAGACCAGGAAGGCAGCTAGAGCCCATAGTCTCAGTGGTCCAACCAGGCTCTGTGAGACCAGCAGACCTGGTCCCTCCCCCCATTTGTTTTTCCAGGTGATTCTGAGTTATGTTCCACATTGTTCTGCCTATACATCCAGGATCTCCTACAAAGACACCCCTCCAAATGTTGACAGTGGTAATTGGGCACTATCTAGTTCTTCTGGTCTCAGTCGTATAGGCTGAAGATTGTATGGTGTACTAGTTGCTTGGATTAATTGTTTCCATGAATCTTTGATTTTCTTCATTCTTCTTTGTTCTGGATGAGGAGAGACCCATCGCTGCATCCAGATGGCTGCTTGTAAGCTTTTAAGATCCCAGCCGCTAGTCACCAAAGTAGAAGGTGAACAATGTTTTGTGTAGTATGTTATGCCAATTGTGCTGGATGTCTCCTGTGACTATGGTCTTGAAGCCACAGGTTCAACTACTTGCTCCCTCTGGATAGCTGGCTGTGACCAAGAAGGGACTATACACTTGTCCCTTGTAAGCTCCACTATACACCTGAGGAATTCTTACACAACATACAAATACACTTGTAGAACCACTGTCTGCCAACTTTATACATGGTCTTGGGTACATTCCTCACTGCATAGACATACCTAATAGTTCAGCCTGTCCACCCATCTATCCACCCATCTACATCCATGTTTGCCTTCACTGACAATACAATACTGTATGTGCAAAAGGGTTCATCTTAGCTGTCTACACCTCCCACGTACCCCTCTATGTCTTCCTCTTACTCAATGCCACCATGTTGATCACTCACATTTGATACATTGTCCTTCTCTTCACCCAAATCAATACTTATCTCTACCTATCTAACAGTGTTCCCTCCCCTCCCCTCCCACCCCGGTAACCAAAAAAGAAAATTTCCTTCCATAGATAAACCTTTCCTTGACTTTTACAATAACGGACTAATACAATATTTGTCCTTCTGTGATTGACTTATTTCCCTCATTATAACGTCCTCCAAGTACATCCACGTTATGCGGTGTTTTGCAGATTCTTTCTTATTCTTTAGGGTTGCACAGTGTTCCACTGTGTGTATGTATCATAGTTTGGTTATCAATTCCTCAGTTGATGGACATCTAGGTTGTTTCCATCTTTTGGCTATTGTAAATAATGCTGCGATGAACATGGGTGTGCATGTAACTGTTCTTGTCATGGCTCTCACTTCTTTAGGATATATACCTAGTAATGGAATGGCTGGGTCAAATGGTATTTCTAATTCCAACTTTTTAAGGAATCATCATACCGCTTTCCACCATGGTTGTACCATTTTACAGTCCCACTAGCAGTGTATGAGAGTCCCAATCTATCCGCATCCTCACCAGAATTTGTTATTTTCTGTCTTGTTGAACTTTGCTACTAGTGCTGGGGCAAGGTGGTATCTCATTGTTGTTTTGATTTGCATCTCTCTTATGGTTAATGGTGGCATAGTGCCTAAGGCATTTGACTGCTAACCAGAAGGTTCAAACCCACCAGCCACTCCTTGGAAGGAAGGTTGAACAATCTACTTCCGTAGTGATACTGCCTCAGAAACCCAACAAGGGGTCACTGTGAGTCGGATCCGACTCGACATCAATGAGAATGGCTAATGATTGTGAACATTTCTTCATATGTTTGTTGGCTACCTAAATACCCTCCTTGTTGAAGTGTCTATTCATGTCTTCTGCCCATTTTTTAATTGGATTATTTGTCATTTTGTTATTGAGGTGTTGGAGTTTTCTAAAAATTCTAGAGACAAGTCCCTTTTCATACATGTCTTTCCCAAATACTTTTTTTCCCAATCTGTAGGTTCTCTTTTGACTCTTTTGGAGAAGTCTTTGGAAGCACAAAAAAATTTAATTTTTAGAAGGTCCCATTCATCTAGTTTCTCTTCTGCCATTTGTGCATTTTCGGTTATACCTGATAGTCTACTTATGCCATATATTAGGGGCCCTAAATTGGCCCCTAGTTTTTCCTTGAGGAACTTAATAGTTTTAGGTTTAACATTTAAGTCTTTGATCAATCTGGAGTTAGTTTTTGTGTGTGGTATGGGGTACAGATTTTGTTTCATTTTTCTGCAAATGGATATCCAGTTTTGCCAGCACCATTTATTAAATTTATTAATGAAATTGAACACATAAAGATTGATATCCTCAGCATTAGTGAGCTGAAATGGACTGGTTTGGGCCATTTTGAATCAGACAATCATATCATCTACTATGCTTGGAATGACAGTTTGAAGAGGAATGGCATGGCTTTCATCATCACAAAGGATGTTTCAAGATCTGTCCTGAAGTACAATACTGTCAGTGATAGGATAATATCCATACAACTACAAGGAAAACCCGTTAATACAACTATTATTCAAATTTATGCCCCAACCACCAAAGCCAAAGATGAGGAAATTGAAGATTTCTATCAACTTCTGCAGTCTGAAATTGACCGAACATGCAATCAGGATGTGTTAATTATCACTGGTG
>NW_006921831.1:1666600-1697874 GCF_000298275.1 Orycteropus afer afer
AGGACCGGGCAGTGTTTCATTGTGTTGTACACGGGGTCGTTACAAGTGGTGTCTGACGCAACAGCACCTAACTAGAACCACCACCACCAGACACTGAGGAGACAAAGAAGAGTTCATCCCTAGAGCCTTCAGAGGGAGCATGGTCTGCCAACACCTTGGTTTCAGACTTCCAACCTCCAGAACTGTGAGAGAGTCCATTTCTGTGGTTCTAAGCCACCAGTTTGTGCATATGGTTGCAGCGGCCCCAGCCACTGACACAGATCCTTAGCCCCACCTGAGCATGGCCTGTGTGAGCGAGGCTGCCAGCACCATGGGCCTCACCCCCACTGGCTAAGGACTAGAAGAATGTGTCCCCAACATTCGAGGAAAAGACAGTGCTGAGATTTGAGATCAGAGGGTATGGGTTGGAAGCCTAGCTCTATCATCCTTCAGCTGAGCAGCCATGGCCCCAGCCTCCGTCTTCCGGCCTGACTACGGCAGTGAAACCAGCAGCCCCACCAACGGCCTGCTAGGGGACCTGAGGGAAGACCATGTGGCCCCTAACTGCAATGATAATGAGAACTTGTCCCCTAAGAGGGCCAATGGGAGCTCTGGTAGCATAGTGGCTAAGGCACTTGACTGCTAACCAGAAAGCTGGCGGTTCAAACCCACCAGCCACTCCTCGGAAGAAAGATGGGGCAATCTACTTCTGTAGTGATACTGCCTCGGCAACCCAAGGAGGGGTCGCTATGAGTCGGGTCCGACTTGACGGCACATAACAACAACAACAAGAGGGCCAATGGGGAGGCAGCCACTGAGCTGACAATTACTCCGTGGCAATCACAAAGGGCCCAGACATGCACGAAAAATGCCCTGGCCTGTCCCCTTGGCTCTCCCTGACCTGCTCCCAGAGAGGCAGGGCTTTTGTTACCTCATTTGCTGTTGTTGTTTTCATCTTCCAAAGTGCTCCAGCCCAGTAATCGTTGATATTTAAATCTTCCTTCATTTGGTTCATTCTCTAGGGCAGGAGAACAAACGCAGGCTGCTTCCCTCCCTCGGGGGCTCTCAGAAACCAGTTTAAAGCCAGGGGACTCAGCAGATTAGATGCAATTTACTGCTTACCATCAAAGCCCTAATTAGTTGATTTCAGAGAGAGAAAATATTTCCATCACAGTACAACAGAGAAAGGAGGAGAGTCAGGAATAGCAGCAGGATATAGAATGTGTGGCTAACTGCCTCCAGGAGCAGCTTCCTCCTCTGCCATGAGACCAGAAGAACTGGATGGTGCCCAGCTACCATTACTGAACAGTTTGATCAGAGCTTCCATAAAAGAACCCTGATCAAAGGGGAAAAACACAGAATACAATTTCAAATTCTGATGGACTTCAGACTTCCTAGAGTCATGAAGGATGGGTGAACCCCTGAAACTATTGCCCTGAGATAAACTTTTAACCTTAAACCAAAAATAGCCCCTGAAGTCTTCTTAAAACCAAACAACAGCTTAGCTTAACTAGTAAAAGGTGTTGGCCTTGCCTGTTACTCTCTTTTAAAAACTCTCTACATGGCATCAAATTGAGAATAGCAACTCAAAAGATTAGACAGGAACCTTAGGGGGCAGTGAATTGATGTGAATGGGAGAGAAACAACTCAGAAAAGGAGAGTGAGAATGGTCACACAACTCAAAGACTGTAAGCAACGTCACTAAGTGGTACATGTAGACACTGCTGAATTAGTATGCTTTGCTGTGTGTATTTTCAACAACAGTAAGACGAGTAAAATTATATATTAAAATTGATTTAAAAACAACATATATAGCAATCCATAAATCTGGATGTTTTTATATTTATTCAGGACAGGTTTGCTAAGGCAAATCAGCAGAAGCAGCAGCAGCAGCATCACCATGCTCGTGCCCACCGCCACCACCACCACCATCACCACTGCCACCACCACCACCACCACCATCACCGTGCTCCTCCCCACCACCACCACCACCGCCATCATCACCATCAACATCACCATGCTCGTGCCCAGGACCACCAGCACCACCATCATCATCACCACCACCATCAAAAGCATCATCATCATCATCCTCACCATGCTCCTCCCCACCACTACCACCACCGCCACCATCATCACCATCAACATCACCATGCTCGTGCCCACTACCACCAGCACCACCATCATCACCACCATCAACATCACCATGCTCGTGCCCACCACCACCAGCACCATCATCACCACCACCATCAGAAGCATCATCATCCTCCTCATCATGTTCCTCCCCACCACCACCACCGCCACCATCATCACCACCACTGTCAGCATCACCATCAACATCACTATGCTCCTCCCCACCACCACCACCCCATCATCAACATCATCATCATCACCAGCATCAGCATCATCATCACCAGCACCATCAGAGGCAGCATCTTCACCATCAGCATCAACACCATCATTATCACCATCCCCCCTCCACCATCATCATCATCACGAGGACCATTAGAAGCAGTATGGTTGCCATCAGTGGCAGCATCACCATCATCATCACCCTGTCTCTCCCCACCACCACCACCACATCATCATCATCATTATCACCAACAGAAGGAGCATCTTCACCGTCAGCACCATCAACATCACCATCATCACCCTCTCTCCCCATCACCACCACCACATCATCATCACCATCACCACCACCAACAACAACAGAAGCAGCACATTCAGCAGCAGCATCATCACCATGCTCCTCCCCCCCACCACCACCATCACCACCATCATCATCACAAGCACCATCAGAAGCAGCATGGTTACCATCAGCCTCATCATCACCATAATCATAACTGATTTAAGTCTACAGGTTGTAAGTGAAGAGTGCATTGTGTGGATGGAGGTGGTCTTGATGGCACAGTGACTGGGGTGCCATCCCAAATGTGAGTGCCCAGGGGCTGGGGACACTGAATGTCCTGTCATGCCCAGGACAGTCCTAGACAACAGAAGACTTCCCCCACCCCCAAAATGTCTACTGAGAAAAGCCTGAGTACTGGAAGACTCGCCCAAAGAGACCGGGGCACTCAAAGGAACCAGGGAAGTCAAAGAAAAAGCCTTTGCTTGGTCAATTTCCCAGCTTGATACGGAAAAATCCTTGCCATGAATGTGTACTTGGTGACAACAGGCAATGCTCAATAAGGGACACTGAGCCACCATTAGACTCTGTAGTTAAATGGTGGCTGCCCAGGTTATAGAACTTGAGGAGACTTTGGTCTTGCTCTCTCAGGGCAGAGTAGGAAAGGCCCTTAATAGCAGGGGTTCCATCACACTGCTCCTGGCACAAGGCAAAGCCACTCCCTTAGCACAAGATTCCTCAGTATCACTGGGATTCTGAGGTTCTGGAGAGGGAGCCTGGCATCTGTACTATTAGCAAATATCCTGAGTAATCCCAGTGTTGGGCCATGACTCAAGCAAAGCAGCGGTGTTGATGGCATCATCACTGCCATCATGATCATCATCACCACTATCATCACCACCACTATCATCACCACCACCATCAGCACCACCATCACTACCACCTCCATCATCCCGCCACCATCACCACCATCACCATGATCAATATCAAACTCAGCATCATTATCACCACTATCATGACCAACTCAACATCATCATCACTGCCTCTCTTAACTGAGTATTTATAGCAGATACACCACATGTTAGCTGTCTACTTAAGTCTCTTAGCAGCCCTGTGAGTTAGAGATAAGCACCCATATTACAAAGGAGTAAACACAGGGCTCAATAAAGACAGTAGGTTGTCCCAGACAACACAACGAGATAAGGGCTTGGGCCAAATGGAATCTAAACTGCCCACACCTCCCAGCACTGCTATCCCCAGTCACTGGGGCTGCTACCAACATACTTCCCACTCCCTCCCACCCCTCAAAGAGTCTATCTTTCCACATTATTCCTCAGAGTGGGACGGTTTGTGGTGACCTGGTATCTGTTTTTACCCCTTTTACTGTCCCTTACAGTGCCCCTATATTTTACCATTCTGTTCAGTATGGCTGGAGTACTATTTCTTATCTGCATTGGAACTTGGCCCAATGTGCCCAATGCATCACACATGTGGAAATGGGTGTTGGGTAAAGCACGGTGCTCTGCAGGCTGATGACACAAGGAGGACAGAGCTGTGGGGAAGTACAGTGAATGGCATGTGCCAAAGGAGGGCTGGGCAATCTCCACCCTCCCTATGCAAATGCTGTGACTGGCCTCACATACTCCATAGGCTTGGTTCACAGCCAGTTAGGGGGGCTTGCAGGAGGGAATGAGAGATCACACTAGCACCCCAGGGCAGGGCATGAGGGATTCCTAAGGCGAGGTGCTAGAATGTTCTCTGGGGACAGTCTAACAGGACATGATGTCCAAGGGCCATGGCCCAGAGTCATGACCCTACACAATGTCTCTTGGAGGTAGTGCAAGGTTGTTGTTATTTTGTGCCATCGGGTCAGCTCTGACTCAAAGCAACCCTATGTACAACAGAACAAAACACTGCCCAGTCTTGTGCCAGCCTCATGATCCTTGCTACACCTGAGCCCATCGTTGCAGTCACTTTGTCAGTCCATCTCATTGAGGGTCTTCCCCTGTTTCACTGACCCTCTACTTTACCAAGCATGACATCCTTCTCCAAGGAATGGTCCCTTCTGACAACATGACCAAAGTAAGTCAGACAAAGTCTGGTCATTCTTGCTTCCAAGAAGCATTCTGGCTGCATTTCCTCCAGGGCAGATTTGTTAGTTCTTCTGGCAGTCCATGGTGCTTCCAGTATTCTTCACCAACACCACAACTCAAAAGCATCAACATTTCTTTAGTCTTCCTTACTCATCATCCAGCTTTCACATGCATATGAGGTGACTGAAAGTACCATGGCTTGGGTTAGGCACACCTTAGTCTTCAAAGAGACATCTCTGCTCTTCAGCACTTCAAAGGTCTTTTGCAGCAGATATGCCCAGTGCAATATGTTGTCTTGACTGCCGCTTCCATGGGTGTTGACTGTGGATCCAAGTAAAACAAAATCTTTGACAATTTCAATCTTTTCTCCATTTATTGTGTTGCTGCTTATGGTCCAGTTGTAAGGGTTTTTGTTTTCTTTATGTTGAGCTGTAATCCATACTGCAGACTATAATCTTTAATCTTCGTCAGTAAGTGCTTCAAGTCATCCTCACTTTCAGCAAGCAAAGCTGTGCTGTCAGCATATCACAAGTTGTTAATGAGTTTTCCTCCTATCCCGGTGCCACGCTCTCCTTTAGTCCGGGTTCTCGGATTATTTGCTCAGCATACAGATTGAGTAACAGGGTGAAAGGATATAACCCTGACGCATACCCTTCCTGATTTTCAACCAGTGTAAGTAGTCAAAAAACAGGGGAGCCACCTAGTGCCTCTCCACTTGTGAGCTTCAGCTGAAACTGCAGTAGGCTGTCCTCGTGACTCCAAGAACCTGGATAGACAGCTCTCTGTGCACCTGAGAAGCTGCCCCACAGGCAGGGAGAGAGTCACTCAGCCCCAAGGAGAGGGTCTGTCTCATAGTCAGGAGGAGGAGAGGAGTTTGCTATGCCAAGGGTATATGACCCAGAGGCCAAACCAGGCCACTGTCTGCTTCTGTAAATAAAGTTTTATTGGAACACAGCCACACGCATTTGTCACATAGTGTCTATAGCTACTTTTGTAATACAAAAACAAATGAGTACTCACAACAGAGTCCGTAGCTTGCTCAGATAAAATAATTGCAAACTGGCCCTTTACAGAAAGAAATTGATGACCCTTATTCCAACCTAAGGCAGCTCTGAGCTCTACTAGAGAGTGAGCTGAGGGGTGGGGATAGACAGGGAGAAAGAAGAGTTCAACTGAGTAAAACCCAGACCCACACATAAGTCAGAATACAAACAAATCCAAACAGTTTCTATGGAATCACCTCCAACTCCCGCAGCCTCCATGTTTGTGGAGTACCACTGCATTCTGTAGTTTGCAACAGCTGAACTTTCAGAAGGAGGTGGCCAGGCCCTTCTTCCAAGGTGCCTCAGGGTAGAACTGAACCCTGATCTCTCAGTTAGCAGTCACACATGCCCACCATCTGCACCCCTCCAAGACTCCTATGTAACTCAGGACACACATGACCTTGTGTGACCTTTCTAACAAAATGCCATCACCACCTTCCAAGACCATCTTGTCCACAATTATCTCAGATGACAGAAAACATGCTTTTCCTAATTTTTTTTTTTTTCTGTCATAAAATAAGGTTGAAATCTACTGGAAAAAATGAAGAATGCTGTTCCTTCTAAGGTGGTAATTAAGAGGCACGTGCTTTCCAGATGTTCCCAGCCACAGTGCAGCCTCACAGCACGTGGTTTTGTAATGCAACCCCACTCACAGAACAATTCACTATTCAAACACATCTATTCACTCCTGCTGAGAGAGAACCACAAACTCCTCACACAGCAGGTTCCTTGAAACCCGGCGAGAGGCTACCGCAATCCTGTCAAGGTGAGCTGCTTTGCTGAGCCAGGCACAAGGGAACAAGGAAAGGTGGTGGTTCATGTCGCTGAGAAGCTGGGCCAAAGCAAGAGGGCACACCAGCAGGGCAATCAGGCTTAAGAATGGCCTGGTCCCAGCAGGTGACCCTGGCTACTTCCAGCAAAGGGCTGCAGGAGCCAAGCAGCAGCTGCCCTGACTATCAGGAGGTCATCAAAGAAAGGCACGACTGAGGGAGGGACATCTGATTGGGTCTTGAAGGATGAATAGGAGTTTTCCAGGGCAAAGCATCCAAGAGAGTTTAATAGCTAGAAGTGGGAAATTCAGAGGGCTGGAGAAGAGTCGCAGAGGGTCTGGGGACAGACTTGGGCACAGGATAAGGCTCAAGATATCACTCAGAGGCCACACTGAGCCAGCAGGATGGAATTACTGATTTGCACTGGGAAGATAATGTTAACAGAAGAAGAGGGCAGAGTGCACTGACCCTGGGGGCCTCCAGCACAGTCCTTCCTCCTTGACATCCCCTCTGTTCCCCTAGGTGAGGAGGCCCCCCATTCTGCTTGGTATTAAGTACACATCCCAGCACCCTCCCTACTAGAGATCCTTGAAGTCAGAGGAAGAGAATATGAGGGGGGTGATATTCGATAGTGATGCCCACAGTCACCTTCTGATGTCCAAGAAAGTGTCTTAATCTCTATGACTAGGGAACCTGGTGCCCCCCTCACTGTCCTGAGACAGGGACCACACCCCAGACCCATTTCCCTGATCCATGGGCCCTCACGCATACCATCCTCTCCTGTGGGACCAGCAGCCCTCCCAGTCTCCCTCCTGCAGCCTGGCTGCTTAGGGCACTCACAATACGTGCTGCTGCTCCACCTTCCACACTGGGTCCACACACCCGGAGCACGGGGTCACATTCCACACCCCTCGGTGCCTTCCAGACCCCCGGGAAATCACACTCTGCCTCACAGAGGGGAAGCATTCGTCTGTCTCGTGCACCTGTGTCCACTGTGTTCCCATGGGGCGGCTCCCTAGCCCAAGGCTCGTGAGTGTGGCCTGCAGGAATGGCAAGAGGCCTTGGTCGTGCCCACAGTGAAGCTCGCAATTACTCGCTGAAAGGCTGCAGTTTAAACCCACCAAGGGGTGTCTCAGAAGACAGGCCTGGATCTGCCTCCAAAAAGTCAGAGCCTCAAAACCCTATGAGGGAGACTAGCAACTCTAGACAACATTCCCTGAAGGCTGACTGAAAGGCTGCCCTGACCCCATCCATGACATCGGGATGAACTTGACAGCAATTAAGGACCACAACGGAGTGCTGAAGTCTGCTTGCCGGTAACAGTACTGTTGGAGACAATGGGCAGGGCTGTCGTAACTGACAGCATGACCCCCACCGTGATCTCAGCCAGTACCTCTCCCTACCTCAGGTAGGGAATCAATGTCAGAGCACATACACTGGGTGCGCCCATCAGTTCCGGGAGGAGTGTGTACACTGGATGTGCCCTCAGCTCCGGAGGCAGCGTGTACACTGGGTGCACCCCTCAGCTCCGGGGGAAGGGCGTACGCTGAAAACCTTGGTTTGACATATCCTTCTGTCTTTTCCAGAAAGTAAGCAGTGTGGGGCACTGAGACTGGACTCCGACAGACCTGTGTTCTAATCCCAGCTTGGCCAGATCCCAGCTATGCACCCTGGGCCCCTCATTCTGCTCTCCAGAGGTCTGGCCTCCTCTTTCCTAGGAAGAATAAGGGTTCTCAGCAGAGGAGCCAGGTGTACATCATCTGAGAGGACACCTGCAAGGTGCTCAGCATGGCGCCAGGTGCACTGTCTGGAGTTATGGACAGATCAAAGGCACGGGGTGGGGGTGGGGGGTGATACAAACCACTCACCTGGTTGTAGAGGGCACAGATGTGCAGGGCCGTGTTCCCCGAGGCGTTCTGGGCACCCATGTCCGCCCCATAGAACAACAGGTGCTCCAGGTGCTGCACGTGTCCGTATCGGCAGGCCTGAAACACAGAGGCCACCCTGAGTCAGGAGCCCACCACACAGCAAGGATAAGCCCAGGGCCCTATGCAAACCCACCACCAACAAACTGCCATGCAGCCGTGTCCACCAAAACCCAAAGGTGTGGCCCGTGCTGGATCAGGACCCCCAACACATCAGCACCTAGTAGGGATAAAACCGTGACCCAAAGAGATGCTGAAGCCCCAAGCCCTGCACCTGGGAAGGGACCTTGTTTGGGGAAACAGGTCTTTTGAAGGAGTCACCAGTTAGGTCGACATGAGGTCACAGCAGTGCACAGTGTGTCCTGATCCTAATCCTGTCTGAGTGGTACCTTCATAAACCAGGGGACAGACAGAGACAGGGTCACACTCAGGGGAAGATGGACACCATGTGACAATAGCAGCAGGTGCACCTACAGGCAGCCAACGTGTAGCAAGGGCCACCAGCCGTCCCCTGGAGCTGGGGCAGACACGGACAGGCCTCCCTCTGAACCCTCGGGGGAACTGGATGCCATATGCTGATGTGGACCCTGGCTTCCAGACGGGGATACCACAAATGACTGTCCTTAGAGCCATCTACCTTGAAGGACCAATGTCATGATAAACAGAAAAGACTGAAGTTGCCAGAGATTTCATTTTACCTGGATTCATGATCAATGCCCAGCAGGAATCAAGAAATCAAATGATGTATTATTGTGTTGGGCAAATCTGCTGTAAAATACCTTTTTTAAGGCAAAATGTCACTTTGGGGACTCAAGTGCACCTGACCCACACCATGGTCTTTTCAGTCGCCTCATATGCATGTGAAAGCAGGACAATGGATAAGGAAACCACAGAAGAAATGATGCAGTTGAGCTGTGGTGTTGGCAAAGAATACTGGAAGTACCAGGGACTGCCAGAAGAACTAACAAGTCCATCTTGGAGGAAGCGCAGCTGGAATACTCCTTGGAAGTGAGAATGGCCAGACTTTGTCTCTCACACTTTGGTCATGTTGACAGAAGGAACCAGTCCCTGGAGAAGGACATCACGCGCGGTAGAGGGTAAAGGAAAGAGGGGAAGACCCTCAATGAGAGGGACTGACACAGTGGCTGCAATGATGGCCTCACATACAGCAAGGATTGTGAGGCTGGTCCAGGACCAGGCAGTGCTTCATTCTGTGGTACATGGGTCGTTAGGAGCCAGAGCCAACTCTACTGAACCTAACACTTTGTGTTGCTTCATGACGGCAGCCCCAGGATACCAAAACAACACTTCAAGTCTCATGGTGGCTGCCAGACCCCTGGCTGGGGTTCAGGAGCAGTATTCTCATGACAGGCTTGGGGACCTGTGCTTGGCTGCTTAACAGGGTCTGGGGGGGCTCCAAATCTTTTCCACTCAGATCGGGGTGCCAAGAAACCTGAAGAGGCCCCCAATGGCTTTCCCACCCTCAAATCAACAATCAGCCCTCACCCTGGCCTTGTTATACAAGCTCTACCCTCACGAAGAGGGGTGTGAAAATGGGCAGGAGAGGCAGCCTCTGGGTCCAGGGAGGGGGTCGTCCATCTCTTTGCCCGACAGCCCTGAATTTATTGCTTTAACATCGAACCCACCCCCTGCGGGGTCTGCTGGAAGAGGGAAGCCCACATGCGAGGGTCCCTTTTCCCAGCCCTTCTGCAGAGACGCATGTGTGTTCATACCCACAGGGCTCAGGGGGCAGAGAGGCCTGGATCCAAGTCAGGGACCCTCCATGACCAGAACTCACCTCCAGCCTGCATCCTTGCCTGAGATAGGAACATCATCACCCTATCAGGATACTTAGGAGGACCACGTGGGATAACATCCTCAGGCCTCCACCATGGGTGACCCTTCTCGCCCACGGCTCATGGAGTGAGGAGGTGCCTTGTGCAGTTGAGTCAGGCACCCTGCCCAGCTCTGGAGACCATGTCCCTGATATCACCAATGTACATGCCATGTGGCAGCACCATGTGACTCCCAAGCCCAGGGATGCCAAGTCCAGCCAGCCATGCTACCTCTCACCAGCACTTCCGGGGACCTTGGGGAAGCCAGCGAGTGGCCAGGACTGACAGGCACCTCAAAGGCAGGCAGATGGGGCCACTCTGCATGGGATCCCCAGAGGGAAGGAACAGGTCAGCCTTGGCACACGGGCAACTGCTGGGGGTGGAGTAAGAGGACCTACCTGAGGAGCTCTTATGACTAAGCCCTTCCAACCATGGAGGGCACCTGATGTTCACAGTCTACGAGAAGAGCTACACCCACCAACAAGCAGTGAGGACAGATGACTAAGAAGATACTCAAACTCATCCTTGGATGAGCTTGGAGAAAGCCTGAGAAACACAATTACGACCATTAGGCCTCCAGCAGAATAACCTCCTTAGTGGGCAGACACTGATGGCAGATACGGCTGCTTCCACCTGCCCTGCTGTGTAGTGAAGGCTGTGTGGCTGGGCCTGGCTGAGTGGCTGGGCAGCTGGTGGGAGTTATTCCCCATGGTGAGATTGTAATTAACTCCATGGTGGAATCTACTGGAGCAGCTGAGTAACTGCCTTAGGGATGCAGACTGCATCCAGTATATAAGAAGCAACTTTGAGTAATCTCTAGCTTTCAGCACGCTTGAACGCTGCACATAGCCAAGTCATTGTTCAGCAGCTTATCATGTTGCCCTGCGGATTTTGGGGCTTTTAATGGACTTGAATCAATGGCCTGCCACATGGTTTGGTAACATCGGAACTGTGCCTTTTTACTTGTCAACCTTGGGTTTGTCAGTCTCAGCAGCCAGTAGCTGCCTGACTGAGAAAAGCCTCTAGCTTCAGTGGCAGGGAGCAGGGAGGCAGAGCTGAAGTCCAATGTGGAGGGGCTTTCATCCAGCCACTAGACCCTGGCACTTTGAATTTGGACTTAAATCTTCCAAAACTGTAAGAGAATAAACTCCTATTTGTTCAAGCCACCCATTTCGTGGTATCTTTCTGTTAAAACAGCACAAAGTCACCCCACAATTCCTCTGGTTTTGGTCACTGGCATTGTATCTATTCTTCAGATGGTGTCTAAATTCAGGTGAGATATAATCAAGGTCATATTTTGGCTCCTGTGGACTTGTTTCAATTGTCTTCAGCTTCAACTTGAACTTGCACATGAGCAGTTGATGGCCTGTTCCAGAGTCAGCTCCTGGCCTTGTTTCAGCTGAAGATACTGAGCTTCTCCAACTTCTCTTTCTACAGATAAAGTTTATCTGATTCCTGGGTACCCCATCTGACAAGGTCCATGTGTATTAAAAAAAAAAAAAAAAAAAAACGGCCATCAAGTCAATTCCAACTCATAACCACCCCATGGGTTTCAGAGATGGTAAATCTTTACAGGAATAGATTGTCCAGTCTTCCTTCCATGGAGTGGCTTGTGGGTTTGAACCACCAACCTTCTGGTTAGCAGTCAAGTGCCTTAGACACTATGCCAACAGAGCTCCTTGGTCCATGTACATAGCCACTGTTTGGGTTGTTGAAAAAAGGTATCTGCAATGAGTAAGTCATTGGGCTGAATTCTATCATCTGATCTCTGGCATCATTTCTATCACCAAGGCTGTATTTTCCAACTACTGGTGATTCTCCCCTTTCAACTTTCACATTCCAATCACCAGGAATAATCAAAACGTCTTGACTTCATGTTTGGTCAATTTCAGACTGCTGAAGTTGGTAAAAATCTTCAACTTCCTTGTCTTTGGCTTTGGTGGTTGGTGCATAAATCTGAATAACTGTGGTATTAACTGGTCTTCCTTACAGGCATATGGATATTATCCTATCACTGACAGCAAAGTACTTCAGGACAGATCATGAAACATTCTTTGTGACAATTAATATGATGCCATTCCTCGTCATCATTCCCAGAATCATAGATCATATGGTTGTCTGATTCAAAATGGCCAATACCAGTCCATTTCAGCTCACTAATGCCTAAGACACTGATCTTTATGCGTTCCATTTCACTTTTGACAACTTCCAATTTTCCTACCTTCCTACTTCATACATTCCATGTTCCAATTATTAATGGATATTTGCAGCTGTTGTTTCTCATTTTGAGTCCTGTCCCATCAGCAAACTGAGGTCCATAGTAAAAGTTAACTCAGGCAAGGGACACCAAAACTAGCAGAACCACCTTGTTCAAGTGGTCAGAGTGTACATCACCAGGAATGGGACAGGTGGTCATCACGTGTCTTTGGATGGAATGCAACAAGTGAAAAGAAGACATCATCACTTCTAGGACATGTCAAAATGCACAGCCTGTGACTCGTGAGGCAACAACAAGCCCAACTGGAGAGAACATTCTAGAAAATGGGAGCCCAAGCAGAGTCTTCAAAAGTGTGAAGTTGGGAGGGTTAGGGAAAGCCTGAGGAGTGCTCTCAGATCCCAGCTGGATCCTTTCATTGTAAAGGGCAGTACAGAGACAATGACGGGCCCAGAGACACAGCGGGTAAACCACTTGGCTGCCAATGAAAAAGTCAGGTGTATCTGAAAGATTACAGCCTTGGAAATCTACAGGGCACTTCTACGCCATTCTACAGGGTCACTATGAGCGGAATCCACTCGATAGCAGTGGGTCATCAGGGCATCTGGGGACAGCTCAGGAGAGTCACCAGAAGGTCCAAGAATAAATTAAATCTAAGACAAAATAAAACCAAAACAAAATCCATAGCATGGAGTCAGTTCAGACCGCCACACCATAAACTCATATAGGTCTCCACATGACACAGTTTGTGCTCAGTTACTAACCAAAAGATTGGTGGTTCAAGGATACTTAGGAGGACCACGTGGGATAACATCCTCAGGCCTCCACCATGGGTGACCCCCACAGCCCCAAGGAGTCAGGGCTCATTGGTGGTTCAAGCCAACCCAGAGGCACCTTGGATTAAAGCCCTAGTGACGTATGTCAAAAAGTGAGTCACTGAAAACCCTACGGAGCACAGTTCTACCCTGATACACATGGAGCACCATGAATGTGAATCACCACCCGGCAGCTGGTGAAACAGACAACCCTCATGTAGCCTAACCATTTTCCTGCAATGCCTTTTGGAACGTGCACAGGGATCCACCCCATAGGTACTCTCTCTGAATCTCCCAGGTGAGGCCTGGGAAGGTGTATTTGGAAAGGCTCTCCAAGATTCTAGGTTCACCCCAGTCAACCCAGCATGTACCCTACCACGTGCCAATCTCACAACTTGGTGTAGATTAGGAAAATGCATTCTCCTTCCTTCAGGCAAGGAGCTCTAGTCACATGGTAGTTAAAGCTGCTAACCAAAAGGTGGGTTCAAACCAGCCAGCCGCTCAGCGGGAGAAAGATGAAGCACCTTGTTTTTGTAAAGATTTACAGACATAGAAACCGTACACGGCAGTTCTACTCTGCCCTAGTGTGTTACTTTGTTGTTGTTGTTGTCATTTGCCGTCGAGTCGGCCCCGACTCATAGCGACCCCTCCTTGGGTTTCCAAGGCAGTATCACTACGGAAGTAGGATTGCCCAACCTTCCTTCCGAGGAGTGGCTATGATCAGGAATCAACACCATGGCAATGGGTCTCGGGTTTCCTTGAACCACATCACTGCCATCTGCTGGACACTCATGATAAATCCCAACCCTACCATGAGCAACATGACAGCATGGGAAATGCGCCCCCTGGAGGATGCAATGCCCCCCACACAACCAGAGCTGGGCAGGGATGAAGGCACTGGCGGCTGAGCAGCAGGTGTCTGCTGGGGTGAGTTCCCTCCTGCTTCTACTGTCACTGAGTCCACTGCAACTCGTGGTGCCCTCACAAACAGCAGAACGGAATCTCATCGAGTCCTGGGTCATTACCACAACCGTCAGCATGTCCGAGTCCGTTGGTGCAGCTACTGTACCAATCCATCCCATGCCATGTAGACATCTAAAAGGATGGTCCTGCCCTTTCCCTAGTGAGCCCAATGCTTTTATAAGGCTTCTGGAAGCCAGGGTCTCCCCAAGACACTATTTCTATCATCCTGGCAGAACAGAAGCTGCGGCCAAAGTGGGAGAGGTGGTGTCTCCACCACCTTGGTCTCCATCCCTTCTGCCCCCTCTCCTTCCGAACCCCCTTTCTGCCCACAGCCCCAAGGAATCAGGGCTCATGGGAGACAGAAGTGCTGGGTGGCCCCCACAGCCCCAAGGAGTCAGGGCTCATGGGAGACGGAAGTGCTGGGTGGCCCCCACAGCCCCAAGGAGTCAGGGCTCATGGGAGACAGAAGTGCTGGGTGGCCCCCACAGCCCCAAGGAGTCAGGGCTCATGAGAGACAGAAGGGCTGGGTGGCTCTCATTTCCTCTGGGGTGACGGTGAGAGGACAATTTGGTTATCCCCACAAAGAGAAGCCTTACTGACCCAGAGGGCAAGAGGTGCAGAAAACAGGACAAGCTCCTGGGTCCATACTGCACCCAACACCAGTTGCCATCAAGCTGACCCCACCTCCTGGCGACTTGTGTGTAGGAGCAGAACGGGGCTCCACAGGGCTCCCAATGAATGATTTTTTGGAAGTAGATCACCAGGCCTTTCTTCTCAGATACCCACGGGTGGAATCAAACCTCCAACCTTCCAGTTAGCAGCTGAGCATGTTAACCACTGGCACCCAGGGGCTCCCCCCCGCCGCCCCGCCCGCCACCCAAAAATAAAAACACAAACTCACTGCTGTCAAGTTGGACCCGACTCATAGCGACCCCTCCTTGGTTTCTGAGGCAGTATGTCTACGGAAGTAGATTGCCCCATCTTTCTTCCCAGGAGTGGCTGGTGGGTTTGAACCGCCAGCCTTTTGGTTAGCAGTCAGATGCCTTAGGCACTACGCCACCAGAGCTTCCAGTACAGAACAAAAAAACAAAAACCGAACTCACAGCTATCAAGTCGATTCTGACTCGTAGCGACCCCGTTGGGTTTCCAAGGCCGTAAGTGTATACGGAAACAGACCCCCCCATCTTTCTTCTGGTGAGCAGACCCCCTGAAAACAGGGCCAGCTCATGCCCGTAGCTCCAGCAGCAAGGGCCATGGACGCCTGGACGCTGTGTGTGGTGGGTGGGAGGCCAGGGCCCTGGACCTGGTCCTCCCACCTCATGGCTTGGGGTTTGTGTCCTCCCCGTCCTCCGTGAAGCCTGGCCCTTGTCCCGTGTTGACAAGCTGCCGCTCGGCCGGGTGACGTCTCAACCAACGTCCACGCTGTCGAACTGCACCCCAAGAGGCCAGCCCAGCCCGCGTCTGGGACACCCCACCTCACCCTCTGCGTCCCCGTTTGAGGGGTTCGCGTTTCCGTCTTTTTACTGAAGTCAGACTGCAGGCACAAACACGGCGCTTTCCTGTGTCCCGCGCGTTCTGGCAGCAAATTGTCCAGGCTGAGGGGGTGATGGTCAGAACGCCCTGCCCACGCGACAGAACTCCGCAAGGGCCACACGCTGACCGCTTGCCCCAAATCTGACCCAGGACGTTCTGCGGCACTGGCGGCGTTCACTTTCTTCTTCACCCTTCTCTGTGGTTTCAAGACTTCCACGGAAAGCAAGTACTTTTTCTACAACTGGTAAAAGATTCGGAGGCTTTTGACGCCAAGTCTGAAGTAACTCGCGGCAGCGTGAGCTCACGCCGTCGCTCTCATGACGTCACTGCAGTGGGCGGAGCAACTCCTTCCACGTGGGGCGAGGGCCGGCTGTGAGTCCTCGTGGGCCTTAGACCCCAGCGGGCAGCGCCGTGTGGGGACGCTTAGGAAGAGGGCCTGAGCCGGCAGCGGGAGTGAAGGGCTGGGCTGCAGCTGTAGTTGTCCTTAGATGCCGGCAGTCGGCTCCATTAATAAAACAGAAGGAAACACTGCCCGGTCCTGCACCAACCTCAGGATCCTTGCTACACTTGAGCCCATGGTTGTAGCCACTGTGTCAATCCATCTCATTGAGGGCCTTCCCCTTGTTCACTGACCTCCACTTTACCAAGCATCCTTTTCCAGGGAATGGTCGCTCTGACAACAAAAGCCAACTAGGTGAGACGAAGTCTGGCCATTCTCACTTCAAAGGAGCATTCTGGCTGCACTTCTTCCAGGACAGATCTGTTAGCTCTTCAGCTAGTCCATGGTACATTCAGCATTCTCACCAACACCACGTCTCAAAAGCATCAGCTCTTCTTCGGTCTTCCTTACTCATTGTCCACCTTTCAGGCTCATGAGGTGACTGAAAATATCATGGCTTGAGTTAGGTGTACCTTAGCCTTCCAAGAGACATCTTTGCTCTTCATCTTTTTGAAGAGCTACAGAGCTTCCTGGAAAGATGAGGGTGGCAGGCAGCTGAGGTGAGCACAGGAGTCAGAGTAGAAGCAGTGCTGCAGATACACGATGGACTTCTAGACGCAGACTCTACAAACGTGAGAACCACGCGGGGGATCTGAAGGGCCCAGCTGGTTGGGGAAAACCTGCCTGCCCCTGCATTCCCTTCTGCCACAAATGTACGTGTGGATTGAGAGTGTTTTCTGTTTGAAGCCCCGAGGCAGGATGGAGACTGGGACTGAACCCAGCCAATGTGTGCTCTGTGGCCTTGAGCAAGTCACTCACCTTCTCTGGGCCCTTCTAACTCAGAGAACTGGAGGTGAGAATCCTAAGGATGGCGTAAGGCTAGAAAAGAAGGGTGTGCAGGCGGCCGTCAGCACAGTGACTGCCGGTGACAGTGAGCCCCGCAGGAGGACAAACCAGGATACCACTGTCTGCCCCTTTTGTGGGCCCCACACCAAGTACCCCCCACCGCCAGCGGAAGGAATGGTCTTGGCTGCCCTGCAGAGGAAGGCCAGGGAGGCCACCCAGGGGGCTCAGGTCACTACATGTGGGCAGACGCCAGCAGACACACAGTGGCTTTCTCACTCGCATGAGACAGAGCCACCACCAGAGGGCAGAGCAAAGCCCAAACCAGGAGTCACAGCCCCGGGGATAAAGCTGCCATGCGCCAAACGCAGGCCCACGGGGGGCCATGGAGAACGGGGAAAGGGGTAGCTGGGTGGCTCAGGGGTGCAGTGCTCCAGTTCCAGGTGCAGGGTCCCGGGGGTGAACTCCACACCATGCAGTCTCCTGCACTGGGTGTGTTTGTATGAGTGTGTATGTCCTGTGTTTCTGTGGGTACGTGTGTGTGTCTCCACAGTAAGAGATTGTCAGGGCTTCACAGACACACCTAGACACATACACACAGATACAAATTCACGTTCACATAGACACATTACACATTCTAACACACACATTCATACAGACACAACCTCATCAACAGACACACACACTCATACAGACACACATTCACTAAGACACACACAACCACACACAAAACATACATATATACCTTTCTGCAGATACATATCACACATGTACACACATACAGAAATTCATACTCACACTCACGTAAACACAACACACACTTGCACAACATACACACTCATATCCATGCACATACCACACACTCAGACATATGGACACACACCACCACAGACAAACCACACTCACACAGAGAGAGAACTGCTCGTGCACACACACGCACACAGGCACCTTTGTTCCTGGTCATTCTGGACATGCACACACACACATACACACAAACATGGTCACCTGCATTCCTGGTCATTCTGGGACACACCGGGCAGGTCATGCATGAGCTGCCTGCCTGCCGGAGGAGAGAGGCGGGAGCTAGCATGGTGTGCAGCAAAGGAGAGATGCCCAGCTGCGTGTGCACGCACTCCACAGAGACAGTGCATGTGCATGCACAGGGACACACAGGTGTGCACATAGTATGTGTAAGCTGACGTGTCTGACGTCCCCCTTCCGTGGGATCATGGCCACGCTTGCTCATTGCTGTTGCCTGGGTATGGAGGACAAGGAGCCATGTGTGGTGGCCTCTGACACACAGCAGGGGGCATTGGTGGGTGATGGAACACTCGCCAGCGGGTGGGGGTGACCTATGGTGCAGCCGCACATAGGATCTGGGTGAGGTGGCTCCTTCGGAAACCCAAACTCCAGGGAACAACAGCTCTGATTACAAGAGCTGCCTCTGTGGGTGGTAGGGGCTGGGTCCCAGAGCCTCCACCCTTGAACCAGACTAAAGGAGGCAAACCAGAGCAGGGCCCCTCCTGAGGGTGCTGGCCCCTCTCTGTGGCAAGGCCCCTCAGCCAATGTGAACTTGGCCTCCAGTACCTCCACCACACCCTCAACACCCCCACTGCCCTCTGCTGGCCTGTGGGTGCCCCCACTGCCATCTGCCCACGGTGAGTGGGGTGGATAGCTCCTCCCAGGTGGGGTCAGGGACCGACTCAGACGCCTGGTGCTGCTGTAATGGCAATACCACATGTTGGGGCTTGTCAGTGGCCGTCTCAGTCTCTCAATGCTGTGACAGACATGCCACACACGGGGGCTTTATTTATTTATTCCCTCACCCTCAGGAGGCTGGAAGTCCAAGTTCAGGGCTTCGGCTCCCTGTCAGCTGTAGGGAAAGGACCTTGTGTCTTTCAGCTTCCGTAGCCCCAGCATTCCTGGGTTCCTGGCATCTCCTCCACATGGCGTCTATCTCTCCCACTGTGTGCTTATCCATCTCAGCTCTCTAGCGTTCTTCCTGGCGTTCCTGGGTGACCTGCACAGGGTGTCCGTCTCCCCACTTTGTCTCTAGGTTTGGTGTCCATCTCCCCTCTTTGTCTCTGGGTCTAAGCGGCTCTTTATGTCACTGTGAAATGACTAGGTCTGGACACACCCTGCACTGACAGGGAACCCCAGGGTGGCATCGATGATTACGTGCTCAGCTACTAACCAGAAGCTGGAGACTCAAGTCCACTCTGAGGAGCCTCGGACCAAAGGCCTGGTGATCTCCTCCTAGAAAACCAGCCCGAGAACCCCGTGGAGCCCAGCTCCTCTGACGCACGTGGTGTTGTCAGGAGTGCGAACCTACCGGAAGGTAACTGAGAACTGGAACACACCGGTGTGGCCTCATTAGCACAGCGAAGAAGCCCTGCTCCCAAACAGGGTTCCATCCACAGGAGCAGGAGTGAGGCCCCCAACGAGTATTTTAGGTGTCAAAATCCACTCTACAACACCTTCCAGTTTTCCCAGAGATGTCAGAATGTGTATTTTCCTGGAAATATTCCTAATTCCAAGTGTTGAGGGTTAACTGTGACTTTTTAGGGGCTCCTAGAAGGTCCCACCTGGAGGCTAGGTCCCACCTGTGGCCTGCCCTGACCCCCCGGGGTACAAAGATAAAATGAGGCAAAGAACAAGAGCCCACGCACCTGGTGGATTTCATGCCAGCCGTTCTCGTCCCTGCAGCACACGGTGGCGTGCTCATGGAGAAGGAGTTCGCAGCAGTACGGGTCCCCCCCGACAATGGCAGTGTGGTACAGTGGGGTCAGGCCGTAGCTGTCCTTATAATCGGGTGATGCCCCAAGTTCTAAAAGGGTCTAGAGAAAAAAGAAAAGAGGTGGTCTGTAACAGATTCCTCTGTGCCCCCCAAAATATGTGTTGAAATCCTACCCTGACATTCTTCAGGCCTGGAACAAAAGCCACCCACCCCTGGGATCACCCGTCAGCCAAACAACAGATGGGACTATAAAGTGAATAGTAACCTGGGAGGAACGTGATCCTCAGACCAATCAACCACATGAAACCAAAGGGCAGCATTTACCCGGGAACCAAGCTCAGAAGTCAGGAAGGGGCAGGAAGGATGAAGGGAAACGGGGACCCAGGGGGAAGGGGGACAAGTCCTGTGACTCACCAATGTCACCAAACAAAACGTGAACAGATTGTTGAATGGGAAATGAATGTGCGGCGTAAACTTTCACGCAAGTCACAGTGAAACCTCAGAAAAATTTTAAAGAGGAGGAACGAAACCCTGATCCCTGTACCTGTCAACATGACGCTGTTAAAACACTAATGAGGCCACGCCAGAGGAGGGTGGGTCCTACACCCAATCACTTCCGGTTATGAAACAAGAGCAGAGACACGCACACGGGAAGACACCAGGTGAAGGGAGATGCACATGGCAGGCACTTCTCCAAGCCCAGCACCTGCAGCGAGGTCTGCCGACAGCTACTAGAGGCTGAACCAGACGAAGAAGGACCTCCCCTAGAGCCAGGCCCTGAACTGCAGACAGTACACTTCCTTGAAGCCATTCCTTGGGGTACTACTGGTTACAGCAGCTCCTGCCATCTAAGACACGATCAGTGGGCCCATGACATCTTTGTACGGAGTGAAACAGCCAAGTGTGAAGCATCAGGTCATGCTTCAATGAGCTGAGGCTAACCCAAAGCCTGGGCTCAGTGCTTTTCCTGGCCCTTCCAGAGTTAAGGGGTCCTCCCTGTTGGCAGGAGTCCCTGAGTGGCACCAACGGCTAACATGCTTGGCTGCTAAAGGGAAGGTTAGAGGCTCGAGTCCTCCCAGAGGCGAGCTACTTCCAGAACATTGGCCACTGGTACAGAGCACAGTTCTGCTCTGACAATATGAGGTCCTCTTGAGTTGAAGTCAACTCCATGGCAATAGTTTTCTGTTTGTTTCAAGGCAATGATGTTTCAAGCCCAGAAATAGCAAATGGTGCCACATGTGCTGAACGAGCTTAACCAGGAAAAGAGGAGGCATCCCACAGACATGCCATGTGGCATCCTGACTTCTCCGTGGCCTGGTGATGTAGTTTGTACTGGTGGCACAATCTTGGTGAAGGCCAACGCTGACAACCAAGAGAGAAACGGTGCTTGGTAATCTACGTGCACCGTGGAGCACTATCTTAGCGTGTGTTAACAGGTGACAACCCTCACAAGCATTGGAGAACATGTATTTTCTAAGGAGGACAAGGGACAAAGTGTAGCTTGACGGGAGCTGAGGAACCCATGTTTCAGAGAGAATTCCACCTGTAGCCTCACCTGTCCCTGACAGAGCGTGGGCTCAGGCATTCAGCATTCTACCTGGACGCTTCAAAAACACTGTGCTTTGCTAACTGCGGTAGAGGCACCCTCCACCTGCCCCGAATGCTCACTGCAGCATTATTGACAGTAGGCACAGGTGGAAATAACCCACGTGTCACTGACAGATGAGTGGAGACATACACTGTGGTCCATCCAGGTGGTGAAGCAGTACTTAGCCACAAAGAGAAACAAAGGTCTCATGTATGCTGTGATGTGAATGAACCGTAAAGACGTTATGTTGAGTGAAATACACCAGACACAGAAGGACACACACTGGCATCCGATGGACACATGAAGAAATGCTTGCTGTCACAGCTGTTAGCAAGATGCAAATCAGAACAACAATGAGATATCATCTCATTCCAGAAAAACAGCAAAGCCAAAAAAAAAAACCCAGAAAACAACAAATGCTGGTGAGGGTGTGGAGAGACTGGAACCCTCCTACACTGCTGGTGGGGCTGTAGAATGGTGCAACCACTGTGGAAAATGGTATGGTGCTGCCTTAAAAAGCTGGAAATAGAAATACCATATGATCCAGCAATCCCATTGCTAGGTACAGACTCTACAGAAGTAACAGCCGTGACATGAACAGATACGTGCACACCCATGTTCATCGCAGCACTAATCACAACAGCAAAGAGATGGAGACAACCTAAGTGCCCATCCACGGAGGAGTGGATCCTCAAACTATGGTCCCTACACACCATGGAATAGTGCACAGTGTTGAAGAACAAGGAAGAATCTGTGAAACGTCTCATAACACGGATGAACCTAGCGGCCGTTATGCTGAGAGAAATTAGTCAACCACAAAAGGACATATATGGTACAAGACCGCTACTGTAAAACAACAAGGAAAGGCCTCACAAAAAAAGCAGTCTTCTCTGATGACTCCCAGGGCTGGGAGAGGAAGGGGGTAAGCCACTAACCAGTAGGGAGACACAAAGGAACCTGGGTGAAGGGAAAGGTAAAAGGAGGACCCCTATCGTGTGGCCCACTGACATGAACTGTCTAGAACACATCACAGCTTGCAGGGGGTGGGGTTGGAGAGGGCAGTGGGGAGGTATAGCTGAAGGGGTACTGAGTTTCTGTTTGGGGGATGGAAAAATTTTTAAATGGCTAATGCTGACTAATTAATGCCACTGAGATATACACTTAACCACGGTTAAAATGGTACACAGTTTTGTTGTCTATGTGGTAGCACAATAAAAATTTTTAATTAACAAAGAAACACAGTGCTGGGCAGACAAAGCCCACACCGAGGACAGTGTCTGAGGAAGAGGAGGCTTGCCACCCACACCCCTGGGACTTGGACCCCAGCCCTCCAAGGCAGCCACGCCAGGCTGGCCAGATGCCGCAGGCTGGGAGTGCAGGCTCAGAGGCTGGGTTGGGTTTCAGTGCTGGCCCTGCTGCTTGAAAGCACCAGGCCTGTGACTGAAATACAAGAGAACAGTGACTTTGTGAGCAGGAAATTCTACACACAACAAGGAGAGGGCCGGAGAGTCATAGCACAGGTCACAGTTCAGCGGCCGGAACACCCATCTCAAGTACCTCAATGGCGGCCAGGGCGTGGGGGCCAGGGCAGCCTGGAAGCCCTTGTCAGATATGTGGGGATTGGTTGGGAGAAGGGGGAGCCCCCAGGTTAGCCAGGAAGTGGGGGGAAGTCAGCGAGGAGGAGGGGGAGCACCCAGGTCAGACAGAGTGGGGGTGTCAGCTGGTGGGGGGGGAGCCCCTGAGTCAGCCGGGAGGTAGGGGAAGTTAGCCAGGAGGAGGCAAAGCCCCAGGTCAGACAGAATCGGGGTGTCGGCTGGCAGGAGGGGGAGCCCCCGAGTCAGCCGGGAGGTGGGAGAAGTCAGCCAGGAGGAGGCAAAGCCCCAGGTCAGACAGAGTCGGGGTGTCGGCTGGCAGGAGGGGGAGCCCCCGAGTCAGCCGGGAGGTGGGAGAAGTCAGCCAGGAGGAGGCGAAGCCCCAGGTCAGACCGAGTGGGGGTGTCAGCTGGCAGGAGGGGAGCCTCCGGGTCAGCCGGGGTCTGGCGCTTACCTTAAGGGCAACTTGGTTCCGGGCGCGGGCGGCCTTGTGCAGGGCGGTCATCCCGTCCTTGGCGCGGAAGTCCAGATGCGCGCCGCCATTTTTGAGCGCTTTGATCACGTCCACGGAGTCGTCCTGCTGCGCGGCTAAGGTCAAGGGCGCCTCTGCAGAACACAGACAGACACGCTCTAGAACTGACTCCTGTAGGCGCCGCCACCACCCATCACTTCCCAGCGCAGTCAGACTTCTAACACTGAACCGCAGGACCGGGAATCCCGCGTGCACGGCTCCGCACGGGGCCATGCAGCCTGCGTGGCTCAGGCATCCCCAGTGGTGACGCAGGCGGCCCATGGGTCACGTGCAAACCACAAGGACGGCAGAAGCGGGGTTCAACAAGGCAGCTCCGTTGACTACGCGGCTAGGAGGCTCCTCAGCTCCATTCCCCGAGAACACAAAACCCCACAAGGCCATCCCGACCTCATCCCAGGGATCAGTTAGGGACACAGAGACTCAGAGAGCAAACACTGCTTTTCTCCATTTCAACCACCCAGGCACTCCACAGAGAAGATGAGGCAGTCTGCTTCCCTGAAGATTGACAGCCTTGGAGACCCTGTGGGCAGTTCCACTCTGTGCTCTAGGGGCGCTGTGGGTCAGAATGGACTCCACGGCAGTGGGTGTGGTTTGCGCTCTGCTTCCGTGAAGACTGACAGCCTTGGAGACCCTGTGGGCAGTTCCACTCTGTCCTCTGGGGGCGCTGTGGGTCAGAATGGACTCCACGGCAGTGGGTGTGGTTTGGGCTCTGCTTCTGTGAAGACTGACAGCCTTGGAGACCCTGTGGTCAGTTCCACTCTGTCCTCTAGGGGCGCTGTGGGTCAGAATGGACTCCACAGCAGTGGGTGTGGTTTGAGCTTTGCTCCTAAGAAGATTGACAGCCTTGGAAAGCCTGTCCACTCTATCCTTCAGGGGCACTGTGAGTCAGAATTGACTCAAAGACACACAACAATGGAAAAGAGAAAATGCATATAAACAAAATTACCTTAGTGGGGAAAAAAAAACAAAGGGAAATGAAGAAGGGGTGGGGACATGTTCATGGAGTTAGGCCACAGGGATGAAACATAAATAAGATACGCAGTCCATGTTGCCTCGGAGCTCTCAGCCGGCAGAGCAGAAGCAGAGGGAATAATTTATATGGGAAGCTACCATCACAAAGACGGCCCAACATACCAGCTGGGCGTGAGCACAGGGGCAACAGGATGAGGTCCACTTGGTGGGAGGGGCTGAGAATGCACCCCACCCCCACTATGGTTGTCTGTGTCTGAGAATTTTAATTGTTTGCTTAACACCACATTCTTCCTACTCCCAATAGTCCACATGCCCACCATGGCAGCTGTTCAGTGAGGCGTGTTATTTTCTTGTGGCTAATTTGAGAGATGTTTACACTGTAGGGCAATCTACTTCAATAGAGATACCACCTTGGAAACCCAAGGAGGGGTCGCTATGAGTTGGATCCGACGGGACGGCAGTGGGGTTGGTTTGGTTTGGTTACAGTGTGGAAAAGTACACAGAGTAATATGACAACATGCAACCTCACATGACCCAGAGACACCAATGGCTGACAGTCATCCTCTCTTCAAACGCTTTTTGATGATTAAAAAAAAAAAAAAAACTGCTGCCATTGAGTAGATCCCAACCCACAGTGTCCCTAGAGGACAGAGTGGAACTGCCCACACGGTCTCCATGGCTGTCAGTCTTCACGGAAGCAAAGCCCAAACCACACCCACTGCCTAGAGGGGATTCTGACTCACAGCACCCCTAGAGGACAGAGTGGAACTGCCCCATAGGGTTTCTAAGGCTGTTAATCATTACGGAAGCTGACTGCCTCATCTTTCCCCCGTGGAGAGGCTGGTGGGTTCAAATCAGCAACTCCTCAGTTAGCAGCCAAGCACTTAACTGCTGCGCCACCAGGGCTCCTGTTATCATGATGAAATAACTGAGAAATTTTCATAAGCTTGAATTCCCATCTAAGTGCTGCCCATTCATTCCCCACAAAAAAGCAACTTCATCATGAATTCAGACTGAACCACCCAGCACTTGATTTTTAATTCCCGCATTTATTTATCCATACATTAGCATCATTCGGAGTGCTGTTTAAACTGAGCAATTATGACCCTGCAGGGTCCACTTGCAGCCAGCCTTTTGGCACCAGGACGCGCGAGCCCCGCCGTCCCCACGGGCCTGTGAGCTGCCGAGCTTGGACAGGTGTGTGATCTGTGCCACCCAGCACGTGCCAGATGACGCAGAGTGCACTCAGTTTTCCCTGACTGTGCTCTCCAGAGCGCCCGCTGTTGTCTACCCGTGGGAGGATCCTCCTGATGCAGGGACTGTAAGGAAAACGGGGCCTCTGAGGACAGTGAAGGGACTGCACACAGGGTGTGGGACGTGTCCTGCACAGAAGGAAGCAATGCAGGCAGGGAGGACTCCGTGCTGCTGTAACAGAAAGGCCACACGAGGGCGGCTTTACGCAACAGAAACTTATTTTCTCACAGTTTTGGAGGCTCAAAATCCAAATCAGGGAGTCGGCCAAGTCAAATCCTTCCTTACCTGTAGCCCCGACGATCCTGGGTTCCCTGGCCTTAAGTAGCTGTGACCCGTGGCATCTGTCTTCACGTGCGTGTGTGCATGTGTGCGTGTGTGTGTGTGTGTGATCTGCTCGTTTTCTAACTCAGAGGTGAGCAGACGTAGAAGCTACCCTACTTGACCTTGGCTTGGAGGCTTCCATCTACCCAGCAACGCCTGGAAGGAAGGTCTGGTGATGAACTCTGAGACATGAGCCCCTGAGACCGTGTGGAGCACAGCTTCATTCCGACGCACCTGGGTCGCCGTGACCCGGGGTCGCCATGAACTGGGGTCCAGCTGACCTGAGGGCGGTTGCTCTGGTTTGGGTGTCTACTCTGATCAGATTTCATTAACAAGACAAAGCAGACCAATTTCCAGAGTTCCAGATGTGGGGTTAGGAATCCAACCCACTGGGGGGCCACCAGGTAACCCTCAGCAGCAGCTGTGAGCCCAGGGGAGTGTTCAAGAGTCAGTGCCAGCTCGGGGCACAGCTGGAACGCCAGGGGGAGGGGAGAAGCGGCTGGATGTGGAAACGGGGCGGAGGGTCAAAGAGAAGCCAAGTCGAGGAGAGAGACGCCCTGGGCCAGTGGGCAGTGGCACCGGGGGAGGGCTGCCCACGTCCAGCTGCCTGCCAGGCCACGGCACAGTGTACAACAGCATCTAAAGGGTCTCTGTCCCTTGCAGCAAAGGGACCACCACGGGGAGGGTGGGGTACAGGGAGTGACCTCGTCACAGAATGGTCTTTGGCCCCCGAAGGATGTATAAGGACTGGTCTTCACGGGGCACCAACACTCAGGAGGGAAAGCCTCTCTCCCACGTGGCCCCGGGAAAGCTCCTCTGGAAAGCTCCCCTCCCACGTGGCCCCAAGACTCAGTGTCACTGTGCTGGTGTGTGTTTCAGGCAAGGCCAACCTTCAAAATAATTAGGACTTTGTGCACAAAGCCCGTGCAAAAAGCAGGCGGCCCAAAGGTGCTTTCCAGGCCAGTGCTGGCTGCATCACCTCCAGTGTATCCAAATGTTGGGGTGCAGGGGCAGCGAGAAGTTGGGGGCAGGAAAAGTGAAGGCATGAAGCAGCCAGTCCTAAACAGCAGGTTAGTGGACCTGCAGGGCAGAGCGTGCGAACATGGACATGTGTACATGTGTGCGGCTTTGTGTGAGCGCCAAGCACTTAAGGTGCAGCCCTCAGACTAATGGGCAACAGCACAGACATCCTGATGGACGCAGTGGCCACAGCCAAGCGCCGGCTCTGCCCTGACAGGCGGGCGACCCTGCACAGGGGTCCATGGCCTCAGCTCCCTCACCTCGTCCAGGGATGTGGACAGCACTGGCCCAGGACACGTGCCATAAACAAAGCTGTGGGTCTTCAGGGCTTCTCAGGGCAGTGGGCGTGCTACAGGCAAAATTGTCTTCATTGCAGTTTCCTTCTGTATTTTTAAGTTTGTGCCATGACTTTCTTACTTTTACCACAGTATAAAAGCAACTTTTTTTAAAATGAAATATGAAACCAAGACACATTGCTCTTGTCCCCTCCAACACCGCTCATGCCCTCAGTTAAACAAGGCTATATCCACAGCATGACCTTCATTCTCAGTAAGAGAAGATGCTGATTCACATAAGACCTTAAACAAGGATTTAGGCACCTGCTAAGTCCTTGATCCTGGTCAAGGGACTGCGGCTGTCACCAAAGAAGAATAAGGCATGGCCTTTCTTAACTCCTTTAAGACAGGTAGACAGGGAGATGGATGGGTGCGTGGGTGGGTAGACAGATGGATGGATGGAAGGAAGGGTGGGTGGGTGAGTGGATGGATGGATGGATGGATTGAAGGAAGGGTGGATGGATAGACAGACAGTAGGTGGCAGACAAGAACATGTATGCACAGATAGTTATAAATGAACTGAGCAAAAGAACAGGAGACTCATACTTGAGCTCAAGGCTGACAGACGGAACACAAACTGCCCTTAATCAGCTGCTGAAAAGTATTGTTTTCCAACATCACAATCTATTATTGAGTCATTTCTGATTGAGAGAGGGCAGGCACCACACTCCCCAGGCCTCCTGTGCCTGACACAACTGACACAAATGCGGACAACTCGCCTTGGGTCCAGAACCTGTGAATCACAGTTGGGGCTGCGCTGAGTCACCCCGACAGAAGCCTGGAACCCCACAGAACCTGGGCCTTGTCTGTCCTGCAAAGTCCATACCGCCCACCACGTCGTGAGGGTGAGAATCTGTGAATCACAGTCTGGCTGCACTGAGTTACCCCAAGAGAAGCCTGGAACCCCGTGGGAACCCTACAGGGCCTGGGCTCCGTCGGTCCTGCAAAGCCCATCCTGCCCGCGCCATGGTGAGAGCTCCCGTGAGGTCATGGTTCGAAGGCACTTCATAAGGAAACAGCTCTGGCCAGCCTGGGGGCACTGAGACCCCAGCGAAGGCACAGACAGGAAGTGCGCAAGCAGCCGAAGGTGGAGATGCACCGAATATGCAGAAGGGACAGCACAGCTCGGGGACGGGGCTGGCTCCCAGGCTCACAGCAATGCCATGTCACTTTCCCAGACCAGTGCATTTCACATAAATAACACACCGCTGGCATCGAGTCGGCACGACTCAGGGCGACCCCATGGGCGTCAGAGCACTGGCTCCAGGGCGTTCACAGCTGCTGGTTTGCAGGGGCTGTTCCCACACCTTTCTTGCCAGTCACCTTGGGTGGACTGCAGCCTCTACCCAAATCTTCAGTTGGAGCAGAGTGTCCTAACCACCTGCAGCCTGCAGCACGCACAGCAAGACGGACAAACCAGCCGCAGCTGCAGACGCAGCTCCCACTCGCAGCCACCCCTGGGCATCAGAGAGCAACCCTGCTGCACACGGTTGGAAATGGCTGATTTATTTGGAAGATAGATTCCCAGGCCTTTCTTGCGAGGTGTGGGTGGATCTCTGTGTGGACTCGAACCTCTAACCTCTCAGTGGGCAGTTGAGCTGCTAACTATTGGAACCACTGAGGGACCCCTTTTCATACAAATATGAATCTTTGGAAAATGACACACCCTTTCTATTTGACTGCCTACCAGAAGGCTGGCAGTTCAAACCCACCAGCCACTCCTCAGAAGGAAGGCTGGGCAATCTACTTCCACAGTGATACCGCCTCAGAAACCCAAGGAAGCGTTGCTATGAGTCAGACTCGACTCCATAGCAGTGAGTTTGGGTTTTTTTGTTTGTTTGTTTTTTTCTAAGCCAGAGTGAAGTTTCACCATCTGAAGTGCAAACCTGTGTGGGCCATTCCAGCAAACCTTCCTGACCCAGAGTTTCACGAGGTCCTTGGGATTGAGGCGGCAGGACCTCCGGGCTGTGCTGAGGGGGTGGCCTCCAACCGGAAGGTTCTAAGAGTCCATGAGATGGCTTGTTTACTTGCAAGAGGAGGCCTGAGAAGCTGCCACAAACAGACCCAACAGGCGGGGCTACGCTCTCCCCTTACCTCCTCTGGGCCAGCAGAGATGGGACATGTCCCATCACCCTTGATGGTCAGAAGCCCACCCGCATGCCAAGGTGCGTACAGCACATTTTCCACAACAAACTCAGGAAGCCTGATACCACCTCATAATTCCAGGGGTCAGGATTCCCGCCTCACTATCACCAACCCCAGGCTGGACGGCAGTGCCCTGGGCTTGGGCGCATCAGTCCATCAGGAAAGGCCACTTCCCCCACACTGGCCCCAGGGGCAGCCCCCGAGTGGTAGGGAACCACAGGTCCTGCTGCAGGGACAGGCCCTGCCCTGAGGGTGGCGGCGTTTCCTAGGCTGGGATGGAGGCTGCCGGGGACTTAAGAGGTCTGGGTTCTATCCAGATTCTGCTGCTGGCTGGTGGCTTTGAAAAACTCACCAACAGGATAAACATCATGTGGTCCATCCCTACAGTGGTATACAAACCTACCCACCCACTGCCATCTAGTCAATTCCGACTTACAGCGCCCCTAGAGGACAGCGCCCCTAGAGAACAGAGTGGAACTGCCCCACAGGGTCACCAAGGCTGTCAGTCTTCACAGAAGCAAAGCCCAAACCACACCCACTGTCGTGGAGTGGATTCCGACCCACAGCGCCCCTAGAGGACAGAGTGGAACTGCCCCACAGGTCTCCAATGCTGTTAATCTTCACAGAAGGAAAGCCCAAACCACACCCACTGCTGAGGAGTCCGTTCCGACCCACAGCGTCCCAGAGGACAGAGTGGAACTGCCCCACAGGGTCTCCAAGCCTGTCAGTCTTCACGGAAGCAAAGCCCAAATCACACCCACTGCCTGGAGTCCATTCTGACCCACAGCGCCCCTAGAGGACAGAGTGGAACTGCCCCACAGGGTTTCCAAGGCTGTTAATCTTCACAGAAGGAAAGCCCAAACCAAATCCACTGCTGTCCAGTTGATTCTGACCCACAGCACCCCCAGAGGACAGAGTGGGACCTCCCCAGAGGGTTTCCCAGGCTGTCAATCTTCATGGAGCAAAGCCCAAACCACACCCACTCCTGTGAAGTGGATTCTGACCCACAGCGTCCCTAGAGGACAGAGTGGAACTGCCCACAGGGTCTCCATGGCTGTCGATCTTTATGGAAGCAGACTGCCTCATCTTTCTCCCTTGGAGTAGTATTCAGTCATAAACAAAGAAGTCCTGATGCCTGCCAGCACAACATTCATGAGCCCTGAACACACGATCTGAGTGGAATTTGAAAAACAAAACACAACAAAAACCCAACTGCTCTGCAGCCAGCTCCCACTGCCAGTGCCCCCCGTGCCTCAGAGCTGCACTGGGCTCCACAGGGGGTTTCAGGGGCTGGTATTTTGGAAGCAGGCCACCAGGCTTTTCTTCCACGGCACCCCTGGATGGGTTCAAACCACCAACCTTTCAGTCGAGCCATCCAGGGGCTCCTGAGTGAAATGAGCCAGACACCAAAGGACCGATGTGTCTGCTTCCACTTATACCTAATACGTGAAACAGACAAGCGGTAGAGACGTGACAGCAGACTCGTGGGTACCTGGGGCTGGACGGACAGAGGGTGGCAGTACTGCTGAAATGTGGCTGCATTTCTCTTTGGGGAGATGAAATTTTTTGGCCACAGACAGCAGTAATGGTTGCACAATCTGGCTGATGTAATTAATGTCACTGCATTGTACCATCTCAAAAAGGCTAAAATGTACTTTCAGTACATATCTTTTACTCTAATAAAATTATTCTTTTTTTTTTT
>NW_006921831.1:1704981-1708129 GCF_000298275.1 Orycteropus afer afer
TTTCACGCAAATTCTTCTGCTAGTTGGGGTTTAGTCCAAATCTGCATCCTTTCCTTCAAGGCTCAGGGGTCCAAGATTATCTTCTGTGTCTGTATTTATTGGTTTCCCTTTACTTTGTTGAAGAGGGTCTGTGCAATCCTTCTGCCTAGTCCGCCCTCTTGCCCCGCCTCCTAAAATTATTCTTTTTAAAGAAGCATGTGCCATTAAGAAGAAGCCGCCGTCTCAGCCTGGAGCCTCTACGGCAGGGGGCAGACCACGCAGCAGCTGTATGGCCCCAGAGCATGGACGAGCCAGGGGTGAGTGACCGAGCTGCCCTCCCCCGTGTGCAGGGCCTCCAGCACAAACTCTGGTTCCCTGGTTTGTTAGGGAGGCAGGATCAGTGATCAGTGTGGGGTGTGTCTTACACCAACCTCTTCTGAGCTATAAAAGCAGACCAAGCAAGCTCACAAGAGGGAAGGCAGGCGTCACAGGAAGGTCACCAAGGAGCCAAGGAGTGAAAGCTGAAGAGATAAGGACCCTCCCCAGAGCCGACAGAGAGAGAAAGCCTTCCCCCAGAGCCGGCACCCTGAACTCGGACTTCCAGCCGCCTCAGCTGTGACGGGATAAACTTCTTTCACACACCCACGAGGGGTATTTCTGTGACAACTGCACCAGGAGACAGACACATACGTCCACTCAGTAGTTCATTTAGCCAACAACCATGTCCTGCGCCCCCACTATGTGCCAGGCATCCCCACTATGTGCCAGGTGCCCCTACTATGTGCATGGTGCCCCTACTATGTGCCTAGTGCCCCCACTATGTGCCAGGCACCCCTACTATGCACCCAGTGCCCCCACTATATGCCAAGCGCCATGCTGCTTTGAGGAGACTGTGGTGAACAAAACAGGCCCAGGCCCTTCCTGTCCAGGGCTCACAGACAAGGAAGCCACTGAGGTCCTGATGCGTGTAAACATGAGCCTACTGGTATGTAATGAGTGACAGGATTGCCCTCCCTGACGTCTTCTCTCACGAACACCCACCTCCAGTCTCCAGGTCGTGGAAGTTGGGGTCCAGGCCTCGATCCAGCATCTTGACAATTTTCTCCACCGAGCAATGCTGAATGTGGTCCATGAATTTCTTCAGATTGTTCTAAAGGGGAAAACAAGAAAACAGATGTGAAATGTCTCAACACAAAACATCCATAACACATGCTGAGGGAAGGTTCCAGACCAGGGTGTACTCCGACCTGCCTCTATGGAGGCAGGGATGCCCCTCAGTCCGGGCTCCACTGGCGACCCCGAGGCTGGCCTGGCCATGGGTTTCACATATGGAACCCCAGGCTGAGTGTAGAGCTCAACTCCAGGAAGCAAGTTTAAAATCCCCCACCACTCAGTGTCCTTGCCAAGAGCTGTGAATGGCATGGACCCCAAGGTACCTTGAAAACTCCAATTTCCAGGGCCTGACCCTGACTACTGACCCCACCTCTAGGAGTAAGGCCATGGATCAGTATTTGTGGCTCCTACCCTCTGGAGAAGCCCTGATGCCACACAATGGTTCAAGAGCTTGGCGACTAACCGAAAGGTCAGCAGTGTGAACCCATGAGCCGCTCCTCAGGAGAACAGACCTGGTGGTCTGCTCCCATAAAGACTAAAGTTGCGGAAACCCTATGGGGCAGTTCCACTCTATCCCATGCGGTCACTGTGAGCTGGAATCGACTTAGTGGCCCACAGCAACCGCCACCACCACCTCTAAGGCAGCCGCACGATGTAGAACAAACAGGTCAGCTGGGCATCGCAACGCCTTCACCTTCTGACCGACCCCGTGACCTCATGGGCAGAAGCAGCAGCGTGACCAGTGAGGGACCCCAGGCACAAGGGTCAGTCATTTCACATGAGATGAAAACCATCAGCAGCTCCACCCTGAAGGGCTCATCTCAGTCACCTCATGCTGCTGTAACAGAAGACCACAGGTGGGTGGCTTTAACAAACAAGCTTATTTTTTCACAGTTTCAGAGGGTAGGGGTCCACACTCGGGGTACTGGCTCCAGAGGAAGGTTTTCTCTCTGTGTCGGCTCTGGAGGAACATCCTTGTCTCTTCTGAGCTTCTGTTTCTGGGCGATATCCACGTGTCTTGTCATGTGTCTGCCCCATCTCTGATTCCTCACAGGCTTGTTTCATCTCCTTTATATCTCAAAAGAGATGGACTGGAGACACGTCCCCTACACTGATCCTGGCTCACTGACATAACAAAGACAACCCATTCCCAAATGGGATCATAACCACAGGCATAAAGGTCAGGATTTACAACATGTATTTTGGGGGGACACAATTTAATCCATAACATTCTACTCTTTAGCCCCCCAAAATTCATGTCCTTCCCACATGCAAAACACATTCACCCGATCACATCATCGCAAAAGTCTCAAATGAACTCCAAATCCAAAACCTCACCTTCTGAATTATCTACATTAAATATAAGAGAGACTTTGGGTGTATTCTGTCCTGGGGCAGAATTCCTCTCCATCTGTGAACCTGTGAAATCTAGATTACAAGTCATCTCCTTCCAAAGTGCAATGGCAGATTTCCGATACAAATAGGAGAACTGGGCAGACAGAAGAGATAAGAGGCACCGAGCAAGTCTGAACCCAACACAACAAACCACATTGGCTATCAAGGCTTGGAAAGAATCAGGATTCCATCCTGGCAACAGCCCCTCCCCCTCCAGACTCTGGGTGGTGGCCATGTTCTCTGGATTCTGTGTAGAAGCCTTTCCACTCTTGGTTTCAGCTCTACCTTCTATGTCCACTGGGGAGTGACTCTGTCCCCTCTGCGTTTGGGTGGTCCCACTGTTACAGTCCAGCTGAGTTGCAACCCACCCCCTTGGCTCCAGCAGACCCCAATCTTCTCCTCCTCGGCAATGGCAGTCCTAGCCCCTCAGCTGGGGCAGTGGCCTGACTCCCCCGGTACACACCTTAACACTTCCTCACACTCTGGGACCGAGCTGGGGAAGGTGGAAAGATGTGGCCTCTGAAACCTAGAAGAGCACAGCCCCACCCCTTGGACCGAGCCAGCCCCATCTCCCATGCTCTTTCCATCATCTCCACTCATCTCCGGGCTGCTCCAGGGATGGCCCTTTTCTTCTTGGAGGACAACAGCTGTAGCTCCTTTG
>NW_006921831.1:1709609-1710379 GCF_000298275.1 Orycteropus afer afer
GAGGACCAGGCCATTTTTGTTTTATTGTACACAGGGACACTGTGAACCAGAATTGACTCAACAGCACCTAACAGCAAAAACAAGCCGGTTAGAAGTCCGACTGCACAGCACCAGCCCGAGGGGAAAACTCACTCTCGGCGTCGGCTCTGGAGAAAGGTCCTCGCCTCTTCAGCTTCTACTTTCTGGCTCCTTGGAGATCTCCATGGGGCTTGGCATCTTCTTCCTCCATCTCTCCTCTTCTCACATGTTTAACCTCTTTGATAACTCATTTAAAATGGACTCAAAACACATCCTACACTAGTTCTGTCTCATTATCATAGCAAAGACATCCCATTCCCAAATGGGATCCTAACCACAGGCACAGAGGTGAGGATTTTTGGGGGGACATAACCCACCCCATAACCGGGAGGGACAATGCTCAGCCTCCTCTGTTAAAAAAATGAAACAAACCAACTTCCTGTCCATCAAGGCTGGACTACGAGTGCAGGCACCCCGACACCCTCCATCTGACTAATCCAACGGTTCTCACCCAGCCCGATGGTTCCTCCACTGCACCCCTCTCCCACAGCACACAGCAGGACAGCAGGATGGTTTTCAACACACGAGGCCCCTGGGAGCCTTCAGCAGCCCGACACAGACAAGACCTCCGCCTGAACATTTCTCACACTTTCCAGGGGCTCGGGTTTAACAAAGGCTCCAAAACCCAAGATACAAGTTGATTTCACCTAAAATCCTGATTGTAATTTGTTAATCCACACTTCAGCATAAAG
>NW_006921831.1:1713166-1721042 GCF_000298275.1 Orycteropus afer afer
GGAGAAGGGGCACAGGGAGAGAGGGAGAGCAGGTCAGTGGGGGTGGGGCTCAGGGAGGGAGGAGGAGGGATGGGTGGAGCCTAGGGCATTGTTCCGGCAGTGACACTATTCTCCATGACATTGTCATGGTGGACTTGGGACAGCATTTGTCAAAACCCACAGGACTGCAACACAGAGACTATGACAGTTCAGTTTGTGTGTCAGCGTGGCTGGGCCTGGTTATAGTGTTCCCCGTGATGAGACTGGTCATCAACCCCATGGTGGAATCTACTGTGAGCGTCTGAGGAGCTGCTTAGGGATGTGGCCGGCTTCCTGTACATAAGCAGAAGCCTTGGGGAACCGTCTCTAGCTTATGGCACATTTGGACTCTGCAGGTAGCCGTGTCGTTGTTCAGTAGCCTGCCATCCTCTGCTGACCTTGGGACTTTCAATGGATTTGAATCAATGGCCTACCATGTGGTTTGGTAACATCGGGACTGTGCCATTTTATTTGTCAACCTTGGGCTGTTAGTCTCAACAGCCAGTAGCTGCCTGAGTGAAGAGATGCCTCTAGCTTCAGTGGGCCGGGAGCAAGAGGCAGAGCTGAAACCCAAGGTTGAGGGGCTTTTACCCAGCCCCTTGAGCCTGGCACTTTGAACTTAGACTTCTAGCCTCCTGGACTGTAAGAGAATAAACTGCTGTTTGTTAAGGCCATCCCATTTGTGGTCTATTCCTGTCAGAGTGGCACTAGGGAACCAGAACAGAGAGTGAGCCCTGTTATCCACATGGGCTTAAGTTATGTATCAGTATTGCTCCGTCAATCGTCACAGTGTGTCACGGGAAGGCAAGATGCCAATAAATAGGAAATCCACATGAGGGGTAAGTCAGGCTCATGGGAACTCTGCACTTTCTGCCCAATTTTTCTACAACACAGTCCTGCTCTGAAAAATAATACACATTGAAACAGGCACCTGCACACACACCACATGCACGTGCACACCGGCACCCACACATACCCACACGTGCGCCCACACACTTGGGAGCTGTTTATTTCTGGGGCCGCCAACGTCACCGCTCCGGGCTCTCAAACCTGACCTCTTACTGTGGTTGGTGCATGCCAGCGTTTCCCAAGCAGCCAACTGCGTTTTACTGAACTCTCCCCAGTCCCCAGGCCCATCCCAGTCCTTCACTGGGCCATCAGGCTGGGAGTGGCCCAGGATATTAATAAAAACAAAGAATGGCTCCAAATGTTGGGGACCAACCAGGGGGACAGCCACGGGCCTCGCCCCTTCTGTCCTGCCCCTCGCACCTGCCCCCTTCACTGCTAAGTGGGCTGGAGAGGCCAGTACTGATGCGTCCCTAGGGGTGTCTGCAGCTCAGAGAGGCTACTGGCCTGCTCAAGGAGGCACAGCACCACCTGATGAGACTGTAGGGTAAACAAAGGGCCAAGCCCCACGCCCTCAGCTCCCACGAACTCCTAACAGCGTGTCCACAGGGGTCACTTGGCTGTTTGTCCAGTGGCCTGGCACCACCCCACCCAGTGATGAGGTGCTTTTCCACATGTGCCTTGTCTTGTTCTCAGGGGAGGGGCTGGCAGGTGGTCAGGGCCTTCAGATCAATGCTGCCCCTCCAACAGGCTCTCCAATCACAAGCAGTCCCCGGTCACTTTCCCAACCAGTAAAGAGATGAGCGGCAGTCTCTGTGTGACTCTAACGGTGAAGCTCTCAGCTACTAACCCAAAGGCCAGTGGTTCAAACCCACCCAGGGGCACCTCCCAGAAAGGCCTCTGGAAAGGCTGCAGCCTTGAAACCCTCACGGAGCAGCATCACCCTGCACAGCTGGGGCTGTCCGGAGTCAGCATCAATTTAACAGGAACAGCACAGAAACCACCAGGCCCTGAAATGAGTCACCGTCCATGCTCCGTCCCCTCCCACGGCGTGTCCACTCGTGAGACCAGACTGTGATGTCTGGCACTACGTGTGCCTGGAAGGGCTGGCCCCAGCAGGCCCCCTTCTGGGAGGGATTCTCCTGTGTGTGTCCCTCTACAGTGAACGAGCTGAGGACAGCCCGGCAGAGGGATCAGCCCTGAACCCCCCGACTCCTAAACAGCATCCCAGCTCGTCCTCCACTTAACACCCTCCTCCGGATCCTACACAGCATCTGCAGAAACAAGAACCCCAGCCACCTGAGCCTGGAAGCTACCGCTGAACTGAGAAATGCATGGACAGGGTCTTCCCTTAGCTCCACGATCATGTCCGTGACATCACGAACCTCGGGGTAAGACCTTGACCCTGAGAACATCAGAGAAGCTTCCCTTAGAAGGCTCACACGCCAGCCACGAGTCCACACTCCCAGTCTCGTTGTCTGAGTTGAAGTTAATAAGACCACATAATAATAGCGTGCCCTGTTAACAGGAGGCGTTGCCATGTTCCCAGAGTCCCCGGATGTTGCAGATGATGAAGCACTTGACTGCCAGCCAAAAGGCTGGAGGTTCAAATCCACCGAGTGGCACCTGGAGGGCGAGCCTGGTGACCCGCTTCCCAAAGGTCACAGCCACTGAAGGCCCTCTGGAGCATGGCCATGCTGTGCACAAGGGCCGTTTGTGTGCGTCTCAGTCCATGCAACACAACTCAGCACCACCACTGCATTCTGGCAGGTCGTGCTGCTGCTGCAACACGTGCCCTGGTACGCACTGCAACAAACACTGTAAATCTGGGGGACAGCAGCAGGGTTAGACAGGCGGGAGCCGGGCTGTGCCACGCTGGGGCCCATGGAAGACTGTCCCATCTGGCATAACCAGTGCTGTTTGTGAAGAACACAGGGCACATGACCAGCTATGCAACCTTAAGAGCCTTCAGCCACCCCTGGGCCAAGAAGCAGAGCTTCTCCTAACTGCAGAGTAGCCACCAGGCCACCCTGTGGCTTGAGGGCAGGGACATGGGTTCAGGGAGAAGGAACACACGCCAAGTGGCCTCCCCAGAGCATGTACGTCCTGGTGAAGTAAGGCAGACCTGTGGTTTGTTCACCCCATGACTTCCCTTCAACAAACGTGTTAATTCCACAGAGGAAACAGATGTACAGAGATTACACAGCCCTGTATGCAAACAGCAGCACAATTAGGTGTCCCCTCAAGACCCCAAAGTGGTTTTGGAATGTGGGGTAATTTCCTGACCCAAGTTCCATGGGGGTGGAGGTTTTCCCCGCCCACCCCGGCACCTCTGCAGGACTCAGCCCTCCGTGCGCGGCTGGCAGGGTTACCTCCAGTGACGGCACCCCCGTGCCCACGGGCTGCGGGTACTCGCGGAGCAGCCGTTCTTCATCCAGGAACTTCCCGTCGCGCCCGTTGCTGGCGGGCTGGAAGAGCCCGTAGTTGAGCACGTCCTTCAGGCCCTGGTTCAGCGTGCATAGGACTTTCTGCTTGGCCACCCACACTGTCGCGTCCGGGTTAAAACGGATACACTTCTGCAGGGAGGGAGAAAGACATCCCATTAGCGGTTCTGAAAACTGGGGGCCTGAGAAAGCGCACTCCTGGCAGGTCCTCAGAGGCAAGAACCCATCCCAGAGCCTGCTTCCGGGCTGAGGACCTGCTCCCTGCTGCAAAGAAACCTGGTCACTGTTAACGGAGGAGGCCCCGCAGAACAGCCTGCAGGAGCCAGGACGGCGACACTTAGTTTGGACACGTCATCGGGAAAGGAAAATTGCTGCAAAAGGACATCATGTTTCATAAAGCGGAGGGTCAGTGAGAATGAAGGACACCCCCCAAGAGATGGACTGACACAGCACCCCAACGGTGGGCGTGGCACGCCAACACCCGGAAGGCAGGCCGGGACCTCGTGTTCTGTTGCCACCCAACCAGGTCGACTCGGCGGCACCTCACACACCAACAAAGGCAGAAGCCTGGGACTGACCTGTCTGTCCAGGCGGCCTTAACTCTCACCATTGACTCAGAGTCCCCGACTCACAGGATTTTCTGGTAATCAATAATTAATAATCAATCAATAACCACCTGCTGCTCTCTCACTTGGATGGTGCATCTAAAACTTTAGTGCCCCCCCAAGTGTCTGAAACAGCAGGTCTGGGGCGGAACAAGAACCCGCACCTTCCCCTGGTTTCCAGGTGATGCTCTTGGGCCGGCCGGGGAAGCGCTCTGGGAACACACTTTGGGAAGCACGGTGTGAGTCTAAGTGTGACATGTCAGACATGGGTGACGATCTTGTCTGGACACCTCACTGGGGGGCAGGTAGGTGGTACAGGGCCTTCAGGCCACCCACGCTGACTCTGAGCCCCAAAGCTGGTGAACATGGGCCTCGCACCTCCCGAACTACAAAGGAAGGCAATTAGGGAAAAGGGCTGGACAGGCCATCAACCCGCAGCCACAGAGCTCATTTTTGAAAAAGCGAAATCCTGTCAACCACGCCCATAAACCAGTCATGGGTTCTTCTCACATGCACAAAACCACCACCAGGAATGGGAAAAGCAACTCGGTAACATTCCCACATTCCTTCTGCGAGACCCACAGAGAAGCCTGGAAAAGCAAAACCCAACCAAACCAAACTCACTGCCATGGAGTCGGATGTGACTCATAGCGACCCCTCCTTGGGTTTCCAAGGTGGTATCTCTACGGAAGTAGATTCCCCAGGCTTCCTTCCGAGGAGTGGCTGGTGGGTTTGAACCATCAGCCTGTGGTTAGCAGTCACCTGCCTTAGGCACTGTGCCACCAGAGCTCCCATGGAAAAGCAAAAGCCCGGCCAAACCCGCCTCTTTCGACCATTTCTAATCTTTCTGTTGTTGAAGTAAAATTAGATGGGCTGCCAGGAATCCACGGAGAGGGGACAGGGCCAGACGGGTGCAGCACAGGGCACGGTGAGGGCGGTGAAAAGAGCTGCGGGAGCCTGTGATGACGGACACGTGACATGACAGCACCAAGAGGGACCCTTCTTCCCGCGCTCAAGCCACGGGCCTGACTGGTCCACGCAGGAAATGCCGGCACACGTGCAAGCCGTCACCAGCAGGGGAGGCTGTGCACGGGGCAGGTGACACGGGAACACTGACGTTCTCGCACGCTCTTCATGTCAGCCTAAAACTCTCTCAAAAAGGTCTGCAGACCTGCCCAGCTCCCCAGGTAGCTCTACACTGTAGGCCTCGTAAGGAAAACAAGACGTTCCTGCGAAGCTGAGCTGCGGTGGAACCTGCACCAGGTTCTGCGGGCTCCGCCATCTTCCCAAGCCCCGGGGTGAGCGTTCCCTCGTGGGGAACCCGGTGGCGCCTCTCGAGGGGGGCGCTGCTTCAGCCTCCGGGAAACCTGGGCCTGCACACGCGTGCGAGCCCTACTCTGCTGTCCCGGCCAGTCAGGCGTCTCTCTCTGCTCCACACAGCTCACAGGGCTGCCTAGCTAGAGGGCACTCGACAGGTTTTTTCAGGGCCATGGTTTCAGGTGGCACCTATGCCCGTCTTCTGGGTGGAGTCAGAAGACAGCCAGGCTTGGAAACTGAAGCACGACACATGAGCTGTGTCCTGGGTGACCCGGAGGTGTCATGGACCCGAGGCAATACTTGCTGCAAGAACCACTGTGGGTCTTTGGTTCCAAGCACAGGGCAACCCCAGCTAATATTCTCTTAGAGGTCAAGCCAAAGGGGGGGGTCTTCATGCTTCCTCTTGGCACCTGCAGGGGTCTCACCAACAGGTGAGGAACACATGGCTGAGATTTGCTTCCAGGGGCCATCAGCAGGTGTGTGTGGCCTTGTAGGTGTTCACGGTGACTGGTGCCCATCTCAGTGGGTGTGGCCAGGGGTGCTGGGAGGGGTGGAATCATGCCCCCAGCAAGATATGCTGACGCTCCAACTTCAAGTACCTGTCCATGACCTTGTCAGGAAACAGGGTCTTTGAAGGTGTTACCAGTTAAGTTTCACATAGGGAGGGTCTCAGTGGGGGTAGGTGGGTCCTGATCCAACACACAGGGTGTCTGTACCTAAAAGGAGACGAGACACAAAGACAGATACAGAGGGAAGACAGCCACATGACCACAGGGGCAGAGACTGGAGTGGTGCAGCCCCAAGCCAAAGAACACCTGAGGCCACCAGAAAACACACACAAGAAAACATCTTCCCCTAGAGCCTTCAGAGAGAGCGAGCCCCGCCACACACCTGGACTGCAGACTTTCAGCCTCCAGGACGCGGGACAATGAACTGGCCAGTGGGGCCACTTGGTTACAGCAGCTCTAGACACCAGAGCAGAGGCGAAGTGTGTGTGATAAATGCCAACCATGCACAACAGAGAACTATCCTGTCCCCAGACACCACCAGGAGCACCATGGGGAAATTCAGAGAAGGAGCAGGAACTGGGAGGTCAGAATGGACTAGGTTTGCATCCTAAGCACACAAAATATTTTGTGACCTTCGAGAACCAAACCCACTGCCATTGAGTCGATCCAAGTCACAGTGGCCCCCGTTGGGTTTCCGAGGCTGTGAATCTTTTAAGGAAGCAGATGGCCTCATCTTTCTTCTACGGAATGGGTGGTGGGTTCGAATCCCCATTCTTAGTTTAGCAGCCAAATGCCTTAGCTACGACACCACCAGAGCTCCTTACTGTGTGACCCCAAGCAGAGCAATCAATGCAGCTGTTGCTGTTTCCTCAATGACTGTCCACAGGGCTGCTGTAAGCATTAGAACATACATGTAACACATGTATGGGGTCCACCTCTGGTCTTGGTGCGTCCTGGGTATCAGCCCAAAGCATGATTCCACCCCTCCCAGCACCCCTGGGCCCACCCACTGAGTGAGACGGGGACTATTCACTGTGATCATGACTCTGATTCATAGCAAACCTACAGTGATTCTATAAGCCAGCCCTGAGACCAAGGGAAGGCAGGTGCTTCCCTTCGTGGAGCTGCCCTGGGGGCAGGATGAAGTAAGCCAGCCCCAGGACTAGTGGAAGGCAGGTGTTTGCCCCGGGGGCAGGCCAGGTGAGCGAACAGGGCAGGGGAGGCCTGGAAATGAGCAGAGCAATTTAGAACAGAGAACAGAGACGAACTCCTCTGTCAGTTTGTCACCCTGAGGTGGCCTGAGTGTTGTTGGGAGGCTGGAGGCTATGAATGCCACTGGTGTTCAAAATGCCAGCAGGTGACCCATGTGGACAGGTTTCAGTGGAGCTTCCAGACTAAGACAGATTCAGAAGAAAGAAGAGACCATCCACTTCTCCAAGAATTGGCCAGGGAAAACCTTATGAATAACAGTGAAACACTGTCTGATAGATTACTGCAAAACTTTATAAATAGCCCTGAAACATTGTTTGGCACAGTGTCGGAAGGTGAGCCCCTCAGGTCAGAAGGCACTTAAAATATGACCAACCTTAATGATGTGGATAGAGTGAAGCTTTTGGGACCTCCATTGGTTGATGTGCCATGTCTCAAGATGAGAACAGCTGCAAATATCCATGAATAATCAGAACATGGAATGTTCAAAGTATGAATCTAGGAAAATTGGAAGTTGTCAAAAATGCAACGGAACACATAAAGATCAATATCCTAGGCATCAGTGAGCTGAAATGGACTAGTTTTGGCCATTTTGAATCAGACTACCATATGATCTACAATGCTGGGCTTGAGTGAAGAGGAATGGTGTGGCATTCATCGTCACAAAGACTATTCCAAGACCTATACAGAAGTACAATGCTGTCAATGATAGGATGATATCCATACACCTATGAAGAAGACCAGTTAATACTACTATTATTCAAATTTATGCACCAACCACCAAAGCCAAAGATGAGGAAACTGAAGATTTTTACCAACTTCCGCAGGCTGAAATTGACCAAACATGCAATCAAAGTGTGCTAATTGTCACTGGTGACTGGAATGCAAAAGTTGGAAACAAAGAAGAATCACTGGTAGTTAGAAAATA
>NW_006921831.1:1723232-1725247 GCF_000298275.1 Orycteropus afer afer
AGCCAAAAGGGTGGTTTGAATGCAGCCAGAGGCACCTCAGAAGATGGCGTGGCCATCTGCTTCCCAAAGGTCACACCCTTGAAAACCCTCTGAAGCAGTTCTAGTCTGCAGATGTGGGGTGGCCAGGAGCCAGAATCAACTCAGTAGCCACCAACTCAGCTCCCACCTCCCTGCTGGTTAATGACACATCATATTCCTCTGCACACGGTATGCGGCCACCCTCAGTGCGGGCAGGATGGAAATCCTATGACAGTCCCCGAGAAACCCAAGGATGTCATTTTCAATCACTGGAAATGCTGCCTTTTGCTCAGATTTTCCAATTACTTACAAATTTGCCCTAACATTGAACCTTTACAATTAAAAGGGAGAAACAGTTAAACCCCCTTAGCAAGGGACACAATGTCGAAGACTCTGAGTAACCTTTTCCCAAAGAAATGAAATCTGGTCTCAGAGGCATCATTATTTCTTAAAAAAAAATAATTCAAAGCATCTTGGTGCAGGGGGACATTACCCCCGCCCCAGTGCTGTGGCTATTAAACCCGCTGCAGCTCTGGGGACAAAATGCACAAGGCAAGCCATAAAACACCGTGTCCTTTCATCTGGTAATTGGACTTTGGGGAGTAGCACAAGAGCAAGCCCTCAGAAGAAGAACAAAGCACTCTGAACAAAGGCTTCCTACGCAGTGTGGTCCACAGACCTGGAGCGAACACCTAAGCCCCACGGTAGTGTAATGGCCCCTCTAATCAGGGAGTATTCACTGTAAAGGAACAATTTGGCCATAAACCCAAAGTACACAGGACCAGGTAAACAAAGGGGAAATTGGACGCCAACTGAGAAATGAATAATCAAAGTAATGACTCCCTGTGGATGATGGCACTCAGAGAACAACTGGGTGCATCCCAAGCCGCCCGCCCTCCACACCTCCTTCCTCCTTTGACCTCCTCCATCTCCAGTCTCAATGGCCGGTCACCTCCCCTTCCACAAAGCCAGCTCCTGCTCTCTGGCTGCTCTGTTTGGACCTCCCCCACTAGTGTAAGTCAATCTACAGCCTCTGGCGTACTTGAGTCCTCTTCTGTCCAGTAAGCCACCACCGTTTCCCACCTGGGTTACTGTACTGAGCTCACCTGGGTCACTCTCAACCCACTCAACCTCATGCCTGTCCTGCCACTGGGGTCCCTCTCAATCCAATCACTCCACCACTCAAAAGTCCAGGGTCTTCACCCTCACCCGAGGGACACAGGGAAGAGCTGACCATGGGATGGCCCCGCCTCCATTCCTGAGTGCATGCTACAGGTCAAAGCCCCTCCCTGCCCTTGTCCCTCGCCTCTCCAGCTGACCATCCTGTCTTCTTGTCAGCCTGCTGACATTATTACATTCATCCTCCAACCTGGTCTTGGTGAAGCCTCACTGCCCTGCCCCAGGTTGAGCTGACCCCTGAACACTCTCTGTTGGTGCCCAGGGAGCTAGTCTGACTTCCACAGGCCTGTGTCTGAGCTAATCTGGCTGACCCCTGGTTGGCTGGCCCGGCAGCACTCTCGACTGCCCAGCCCGCGGGCTCACGGCCTCTTCTGACTGCGTTTCTTGTGTACTGGGAAGCTGCTGGCAGTGCTTTACTTTGCCCCAGAATGCTTCTCTTTCTGTCTCTCCTAACTGGCAGGTAGGATCCGGCTACTCTGGTAGTCACTTCATCTACTGGTGTGATTCCTTTAACAGAGAGATGGCCTGATCCATCTGAAAACCTCCCTGTGTGGCTCCAGACACACAAAACTTCATGCCACTGTATATGATGGGATCTCCCACAGCAAACTCAGAGTGGCTTCTGGCTAGTCTCCCAACAAGCAGTGGACTCATCTTGAGATCTGAGTTTCACCAGAGGTTTCAGAACAAGAGAGGGACTGCAGTGGGAGGGACTGACAAAATCTAACGGTGGGAGCGGGGTTTGCCAAACGCTGCTGGGACGCACTGACAGAGCTGGGGTACCTACTCTCCCCAAGGGTCTGGGGTGACACAGGGAG
>NW_006921831.1:1726137-1726687 GCF_000298275.1 Orycteropus afer afer
CTTTGGGAATGGTCTCCAGCTGATGGCAACTTGAACCCTGCATGTAGCTGTGTCGTCATTCAGCAGGCCTGCCATGTTGTCTCCCAATCTTGGGACTTTGAATGGACTTGAATTAATGGCCAGCTGTGTGCTTTGGTAACATTGGGACTATGCCTTGTTACTTGTCAACCTTGGGCTTGTCAGTCTCAGCAGCCAGCAGCTATCTGAGTGAAGAAAAGCCTCTGGCTTCAGTAGGTCAGGAGCAGGAGGCAGAGCTGAAACCCAAGATTGGGGGGCTTTCACCCAGCTCCCAGCTCCTAGAGCCTGGCGCTTGGACCTCGGACTTCTAGTCTCCAAAAATTGTAAGAATAATCTCCTGTTTGTTAAAGCATCCCATTTGTGGTACATTCCTGTCAGAGCAGCACTAGGAACCAGAACAGGTCTCTAGCTTTTGGCACATTTGGATCCTGCTTTTGGCCAAGGCTTCAGCTCCACTTCCCAGACTTGATCCAGTGGCCTGTGTGTTGTTTACCATCAGTAGGGCTGTTCCTGGACTTGAACCAGTGGCCTG
>NW_006921831.1:1728230-1736879 GCF_000298275.1 Orycteropus afer afer
TGTCTTCCAACTTCACTGCCGTTGCCCGCTTCACTCCATGCCCACTTCATTTTACTGCTTCTAAACTGACTTCTAAGCCATGGTGGATCACATGATCAATGGTGGATCACAGAATCAAGCAGCTTTGGTGTCATGTGCCCAGCCTGGGTGGTTGACACTCATTTGACTGATACTGAAGAGTGTCTGCCTGTGGAGACAGCCGTAGCTTCTCGGACAAGGCTGTTTTGATTTGCAACAACATGACAAAAGAATTTTATATGGCAGAATAAATTACTTTCTAAATCTGCTTTGGGTCTTATAAAATGGAGACGCTGCGAATGGTTATTTTATAAGATTTTAGGGAGGGTGAGAGAATGTCTAGACAAAGCTGGAAGGGATGGTAAATATTACACAACATAAAATAGATGTCATTACGGTGGGTTGTCTGAAGGTCCTGCAAACCACCATCAACGACACAAGGCTAGAATTACACAAATATATTGGATGCCACCTCCCCTGCTGCACCTGGTAATTGCTGTTCCTCAGCCTTACCTCTACCTCCCTCCTGATTTCCACCAAGCAGCCCAACAAAAGCATGAAGAATGAGTGGGAGAACTGCCAAGGCATTTAGGGGTGGGGGCCCAAAGGGAGGGATCCCTTCAACACTGTGTTCATGACTTGGAGCTGGAAACCCAGACCCTCGGGAGACTAGACACCCCAGCTCTGTGGACACTGATGGGCAGCACTCATCCAGAACTCAGGGGCTTCTGAATAAACCCAAGTTCCTGGACCATAATTCACTGCAAAGAAGTGCATTTTACTCTTAAACTGTCCTCTGCAATTACGGTTTCTGTCACCAGCCATTTCCTTACGATGCATTTGAAAAGACCCCTAACCAACCTAAGCTTGACAGAAGCCATCAGAAGGTGCACTTAGGAGGGCGCTGGCCTTTCACAGCCATTCTTCTGACATCTGCATATTTGCACACCTCTAAAAAATGGGCAACTCCAAGGTCAACCCAAAGTGTCACTGGGTAATTTCCAAAGACAACTGTTCAAATGAATTAATACATTTTTGCTGCAAAGACTCATCAGGCTGGCACTCGAGTAGCAAAAACAGACCCCCTGACACTGCTGACACTTGAAGCTGGAATCAAAGGCTTTACATGGAAGGGGAAATGCTGGTGACCTCGCCCTAGAAGGACGGGTTGATCAGCAGATGCTGACACCCAGGAGTCAAGCTCGTGTCTCTGTCGACTTCCGTCGTGACAACAGATAAAGCAGCAGTGGATCTGTCTTCCCTTCAGAACAGCGTTGAAATACTTTAACAGGAAAAGCGTAACAGCTGATTCAGGGTGCGGAACCTGGTGGACAGACTGCGTGTCCCCGAGATGTCTGAAGGGCTATGTGGTGACCCTCCACTACTGTCAAGGTGATGCCAAACCAAGAGATGCTGGCCTGGGTACCGCCAGGGAGTCATGGACCCTGAGTGGTGAATGAATTGCCCTCTTTTAATAGCCGCAATCTCAGGCAGGGCCAGAGCAAAGCAGAGGACTGGCCACTGGCCAAGGCAGTCCATTTGTGGTTGTCATTAGTTGCTGTCAAGTGGGTTCCAGTTCTGTGACTGTTGGCCTGGCTGAGTCCATGGTGGTGGCTATCATGTCACCCCACCTCATGGAGGGTCTCGCTTGTTCTCACCGACCCTCCACTTTACCAACCATGATGTCTTCCAGCAACTGGTCTTCCCTGATGATGTGTCCAAAGTCTCACCAAGCTCACTTCTCAGGGGGGTTCTGATTGTATCTCTTCTAAGGTTGACTGGTGCATTCTCAGGCAGTCCACGGTATATTCAATATTCTTTCCCACACCATGGTTTGTACACACCATTTCTTCTTCTGTCTTCCTCTTTCATTACCCAGTGTTCACATGCATATGAGGCAACTGAAATCACCACGGCTTAGAAGTCAGTTTGTGTCGTTGTTGTTGTTATGTGCCGTCGAGTTGGACCCAACTCATAACGACCCCTCCTTGGGTTCCTGAGGCAGTATCGCTACGGGAGTAGATTGCCCCATCTTCCTTCCGAGGAGTGGCTGATGGGTTTGAACCACCAGTCTTCTGGTTAGCAGTCAAGTGCCTTAGGCACTATGCTACCAGAGCTCCAGTTTAGAAGCAGTAAAATGAAGTGGGCGTGGAATGAAGCGGGCAATGGCAGTGGAGTCAGAAAGCAGGTAACTAGTCCTGGATGCAAACACGAAGCACTGTCGTGTGCCTGAGGGCCAGGCCAAGGCAGCTCACCACACCCACTGTCTTCTCTTTGCAGACAGCCGGAGGTGGGTATTAGCACCCCCATTCCCAAAGAGGAATATCCCAAAATGTCAGGGATGTTTCACCTGCAACGGGCTGTACTGGGAACTCAAAAGGAGATCTGGTGGCTTGGTGCCTTAGCTGATAAGTTTCAGTCCAATCCCACATGTGCTCAGATAGAGTCATGGGTGAGGACAATCACTCAGCAGAGGGTCACAAGGTAGACTGGAGTGGGAGAAGGGGGCGGGGGAGGCGGCGGCTGCAATTGGGCGATGGCAGATGCTGCACTGAGGTGGACCAATGAGGGTGCTCCCCATGCATCAGAGAGGAGGGCTGAGAGGGAAAAGGTCAACGCAGAAAGAAAACCTGAGTCAGAGATGAGCTCAGGGAGCCATGGGATGCCAGTCACAGAGAGAGCTCAGGGAGCCATGGGATGCCAATCACAGAGAGGAGGTGACAGGAGGAGACTCACCCTTGGATTTAATGCAGGAAATTAAATATTGATGACCCGCAGCTCTGGCATGGCCACCGAGAGAGAACTCTTATCAGCCTGGGACACCACCTGAGGAAGGAACCTCTGCTCTTTTGTCAGCATGGTTTTCAACCACAATATTCCCAGCACAATGGAGGGGTTACGAAGCTTTTCTGTGCAAAGAGTCATAATCCAGACTAAAGCCATCCTTCCTAAACATTATTTTCTTAAAGAGATTTAAGTGGGCGTTGATGCGGACCTCAAGCAGAAGAGTGCACCAAGGCAGCTGCTTTGTGTGAGGGGCCTCCAATCCCTCGCAAGCACAAAGCACAAACATACTATCTACCAGAGGAGGTGAAGAACAGAATCCTTATGACATGCACCAACAGCACTGTGCAATAGTTTCTACAGGAGAAACTACACGTATGGAAACGAAACCTCTCGACCTTAAACAAGTGTGCCAGGTGAGATGAATACCAACCAACCAGCCTTGACTTTCTAGGTATCTTTTGTCAGAGGGCCCCAGGGACTTCTCCTGTTTTAAACAATTCACTGTTTATCAATTACCTGTTTAAAATTGTAGCACATAAGCCACTCCATTTAAGGCTAAAGAAGTAGGGAGCACTGCCATATCACTGAAAAAATGGAGGCAGAATCCAGGGGCTCCCTTTGGACTTAGCAACCAATGAATGAAACCACAAGGAAATCCGGATTCTGAGCCTTCTGTCCGCTAACAGGGCAATCCAAGTGCTTTCTGCAACAGAGTAGGACCACTCAAAGCACCGATGGAAAGATCCAAATCATGTTTCTGCAATGCAAAAGGAATGGGATGGAAGGATGGATGGATGTGTGCATGGATGGATGGATGGATGGATGGATGGATGGAAGAATGGATGGAAGGATGGAAGAATGGATGGAAGGATGGAAGGATGGAAGGATGGATGGATGGATGGATGGATGGATGGAAGGACGGAAGGAAGGATGGAAGGATAGATGAATGAGGGAATGGGTAGACAGGTGGGTGGGTGGGTGGATGGATGGATGGAGAGAAAGATGGATGGATGAATGGATGGATGGATGGATGGAAGAAAATATAGATGGCTGGACAACAATATAATGCCAAATGACAAAAGGCAAGTTATGAATGGCATGTTGAGGATTAGACCTCTTCGAAAGTGTCAAAAAGCAAATATGTCACTTTGAGGACTAAGGTGTGACTGACCCAAACAATGGCATTTTCAGTTGCCTCATATGCATCTGAAAGCTGGAATAAGGAAAACTGCAGAAGCATTGATGCATCTGAATTATGAGGCTGGCAAAGAATATTGAATATACCATGCACTGCCAGAAGAATGAACAAATCTGTCTCAGAAGAAGTACAGATAAAATGCTCCTTAGAAGCAAGGATGGCCAGACTTCATCTCACATACTTTGGTCATGTTATCAGGAGGGACCAGTCCCTGAGGGAGGACGTCATGCTTGGTAAAGTCGAGGGTCGGCTAAAAAATGGAAGACCTCAACGAGACGGATTGACACAGAGGCTGCAACAATGGGCTCAACCATGGCAACGACTGTGAGGACGGTGCAGGACAGAGCAGCGTGATCTGTGCCACATGAGGTTGCTATGAGTTGGAACCAACTCCATGACACCTAAGAACAACATAGATTTGTATATTCTTCTTCATACAAAAAATATAAAACTATACAGTGGTCACCGACACATATAAATATAACATGTGACAACGGAGATTCACACTGAATCAAGACAGGGTCTGCCTCTGGGGTGGGGACCAAGACTTTGACTTCATCAGTAATGTTTTAATCCTATGATGTGACAAAATGTTCACAACTGTCAACTGTGCACCAAATACACTGGTGTCTGGGGTATTCTTTATGTTTTTCTGTTTTTTGAATTTTCTCAAAATTAAAAATATAAGTTTTTAAATGCATCACACTGAGATCCAAGACATTCCTCAGACTCCTGGGGTCATCTAGTCTTCGTTCCTCCTTATTCACTGTGGCAGGAGTGGGGTCAGTCCAGGGCCCCAAAGCACAGAGTCCAACAAAGCTCTCAAAGACCCATGTCATTGTCTCCTTCATTGATGACTTTTAGGGAGTAAGATTTGCTCACATCAGGGGCATGGACAACTAAACTTCTTATCAAGTCTACAGTTCCAGATGAATGGCCTTTCAAGCAGGTTGGCAAGTGAGCAGGAGGAACCACGGTGTGAAACGTAAAGATCTGGAAACACAGCAACAGCCCAAAAGAAGGAACATTTTTCATGTGAGCTTTTATCTCTGTATGCTGCAGGGCTACTGGGTGATATTTGGGGCTGATTAACTACAGTTAAGGAGTCTGTGGAGATAAAAGGAGCTCTGGTGGTACAGGGATTAAAGCACTACTAGGCTGTTAACCAAAAGATCGGTGGTTTGAACCCACCAGATGCTCTGAGGGAGGAAGATGAGGCACTCGGCTTTGGTAAAGACTGACAGCCTTGGAGACCCTGTGGGGCAGTGCCACTCTGTCCTCTAGGGGCGCTGTGGGTCGGAATCGACTCCACGGCAGTGGGTGTGGTTTGGACTTTGCTTCCATGAAGACTGACAGCCTTGGAGACCCTGTGGGCAATGCCACTCTGTCCTCTAGGGGTGCTGTGGGTCAGAATTGCCCTGACAGCAGTGGTAGGATAGAGATAAATAGGACTGGTGGAGCAGCAGTTAAAATCTTGGCTACTAACTTAAAGGTCGTTGGTTTGAACCCACTAGCTGCTTCACAGGAGAAAGATGTGGCCGTCTGCTTCCATAAAGCTTCAAAGCCCTGGAAACCCTTCCACTCTCTCCTATAAGGTCACTATAAGTCAGAATTGACTCGAAGGCAGTGGGTTTGGGCTTGTTTTTGTTTTATGGGAATAAACAATGTTCTTTTCTTACCCCTATGAATAACCGATACACTGGAACAATGGTGTTGGTGAAGAAGACGGAATACACTGTGGATGCCACAAGAAAAAGCAAATTAGCCTTAGAAAAGAATGCAACTGGAATGCTCCTCAGAACGAGGCTGACAAAACCTTGGCTCCGGTACTGTGGACACGTCATCGGGAAAGACTGAGTACTAGAGAAGGGCGTCGTGGTTGGAAAAGCAGAGGGTCAGCAGCAGTGAAGGAGACCCTCCGTGAGATGGACAACCACCACAGCCACAACAACGGACTCAAACATCCCAACAACAGCAAGACAGCACAGGACACGCACGTTTCCTGCATGAGGTCATCATGAGTACAGCAGCTTGACAGCCAGTGTCAACAACAACACGGGGATAAACCTCGCTCTTGGCTATGGACTCAAGGAGACAGCCAGGCTCTACCAGGAGAAACCGAAGGAGGCGCCACCTCCCAGATCATGACCACCTCCTTTCACTCCCAAGGCCACATGCTACGTGATTCCATTCACGCAAAATATCCAGAGTGGACAGATCCACAGAACATCCCGAGTGGACGGATCCACAGTAGAAAATAGACCAGTGGTTGCCAGGGGCCGGGGGAGAGAGGGGTGGGCAGCACTGATAATGAGTATGTGGTGATGTCTTCGCGGTGGTGGTGGGGGTGATGACAATGTTTAGGAATTAGGTGGCAGTGTGTGGACACACAACCTTGTGAATAAACTAAAAATCCCTGATATGTACACTTTAAAATAATGAATTTTATGGCATGTGAATTATATCTCAGTAAAGAAAAAAGAAAAAAAAAAAAGGAATGAGATAGCTTTTTTGTTCCTATGCCAAGAGGCCACAGTTTAAAACTTGCTGACAAGAGCTAAAGCTTTTCCACTTCTGAGCCAGAGCAGCATCTCTGGACCTCAATGACCTGGTCATTGGCACTGGTCCTCAGACCCCCACCTCACCTGCCACCCTGGTCCCAGCCTTCGTCAGCATTTCCACGGATTCCTACAGAACCCCCCTCCTCCTACTTCCTTCCTCCTCCCCCAAGAGAAGCCATGGTTACCTTTCTCAAACACGAAGGAGATCGTGGCATCCTCTGCACCAAACCTTCCGTTGCACCCACTAACTGTCCGTCTCCCACGAGCACACTCAGCCAGCGCCCTGGCCTTCTGTGCAGCTCTGAATTCTACCTTCCCTTCCAACCAGGGTCAGTGCTTCTGCAGACCCTCATCCCAGTGGGTTCTGGGTAAAGATCCCAGCCAAGCCCACCTCTGTCAACCAAAAGATTAGGGCTCTGCTCAGACATCATCTCCTCGACTGAACTCCCGCAGCTCAAACTCATCTCCTGAGACATGGAGGTGAGGGTTTGACCTCACACAGCTCCAACTCATCTCAGACATGGAGGTGAGGGTTTGACTGAACTCACTCATGCTTTGAACAGACATCCATTGCATGAGCATCAGCCAAGCACTGAAGTGGGGCGACAACTGTGGAAAAACAATCAAGGTGCCGTGGACACACCTTAGAAAGAGTCTGCCCAGGTTGGAGCATGACAGGCGCCCTATGTATTCAGCATTTGATCTTTATGCTAAGAACTTTCAGAAGGCATAGGAGGGTTTTTCATGAGATGACAATTGCATTTACACTAAAGACAATCACCTTGGCTGTGACATGGAAGAGCTCTAGGTGTCCAGAGGCTGGACTGAAGCTACCCTGGTCACCCAGGAGGAAGGTGAGAGCAACATGGGCCAGTGGGGTTGACAAAGGTGAAGAGAGTCACACAGAAGCAACAGAGGTGCAGCAGGCAAAAGGACAGGACTTGAGGATGGGTTTGCTATGGAGTCGGGAGATGGAATGCCCAGGAAGACCCCTGCGTTCTGGCTAAAGAGTGGAAACAACCCAAATGGCCATCAGCTAGGCAATGGATTGACAAAATGTAGTCTATCCACACAGCGAAAGATGACTGGAAATGGGGAACCCAGGAAGGAAGTGGGAAGGATGCTGTTACATTGGGGGAATTACAACCATGTCACGAAACAAATTGTTGAGCTGAAAACTAATTTGCTCTATAAACTTTAACCCAAACTACAAAATAGTTTTGTTTTGTTTTGTTTTGTTTTAAAAAAGGCAGACTGATGGGCCCTGATTATCAGTCACAATAGTGACACCCAAGTATCTGTCATCAGAGAAATGGGCACACACAATGTGGTCCATCCATACAGGTGGCGTCGCCCAAACATAAAGAGAAATGAGGCTCTGATACATGCCACAACATGGAGGCACCCTGAATACATGGTGCTGAGTGACAGTCACCCAAGGCCACACAGAAAACACAAATCTACAGGGATGAAAAGTAGATTAGTGGTTGCCTGGGGTAGGGGCTGGGCCCCAGAATTAACTGAATGGACACAAGGATCTTCCTGGAATGAGAATATGTTCTCAAGCTGGACATGGTGATGGCTGCACATCTCAACAGTATACTGACAATAACTAATCTTATGGTGTATACGCTGTCATATGTTAGGTGCTGTCGAGTTGGCTCCGACTCACGGTGACCCCGTGGACAACAGAACAAAACACTGCCTGGTCCTGTGCCAGCCTCACAGTCCTTGCTCCACCTGAGCCCATCGTTGCAGTCACTGTGTCAGTCCATCTTGTTGAGGGCCTTCCCCTTTTTTGTTGGCCCTCCACCTTACGAAGCATGACATCCTTCTCCAGGGAGTGGTCCCTTCTGACAACATGACTAAAGTAGGTGAGACGAAGTCTGGCCATTTTTGCTTCCAAGAAGCATTCGGCTGCACTTCCTCCAGGACAGATTTGGTAGTTCTTCTAGTAGTCCATGGGACTTTCAGTATTCTTCCCAACACCACAGCTCAATAATATATATAATTGTTGTTGTTGTTGTTGTTTGCCGTCGAGTCGGCCCCGACTCATAGCGACCCCTCCTTGGGTTTCCGAGGCAG
>NW_006921831.1:1737279-1749876 GCF_000298275.1 Orycteropus afer afer
AGGAAACCTGTCACACGAGGTCACTATGAGTCAAAGCTGACTCGATGGCAGACAACAACAACAAGAAAGGCGTAATAATACCTCTGTGTTTAAAAACAAAAACAAGATGATCACTTGCTGAGAGAAGAGATAACAGTGGGGCCAGGTCTGTAGGTTGGAGGAGGGGGGGAGAGAGGAAAGGGCCATGGTACTGTTGGGGACAACTTGAGTTTGAGGGGTCCTCTGAGCTTTGGCCCGTGATGATGCCAAGCAAGAAACGAGATGTGGGCCTCCAAAAAGACGTGAGTTCACAAGCTGAGCCTGTGAGCTGAGGCTGCATATGCCAGTGACTCAGAAGTGGTAAGGGAGGTTGACTCCATGGCAGTGAGCTTGGTCTTTTTGGTTTAGAGTGGGAAGTATATAGGGGAGCCTAGAGCTGCCCCCTCGGTAGAGGGTCAAGGACACCCCCCGCCCCAGGCTGGGTTGGGAAGGATGGGTGAAGGGAGAGATCAAGGAGGTGGAGAACGGGGGGACAGGGAAAGCAGACAGCTTGATGCAAGGAGGGAACCAAGCCTGTCACGTGTCCCCAGCTACACCACTCTACCTAGGCCTTCACACTGAGAACTTGGGTCCATGGGACTTCTGGTCTCAGCCTGCAGGGACTGATTCGTCTTGGACACAGTGAAAAGAAGTGGTTTTCAGAAGTTCCAGAAATAATTATACTCCCGAGTATAGTGACAAAAAGAAATAAGGTGACATTCTTACGCTCCAAGGGGACATGAAGTCTGCAGGCGGTGGCAGAGAAGGCGCACCTCCGGCAGCAGTACGTGTGGGACGTCCTACAAATGCCAAGCCTTGGCCACACCTCCGGAGCAGGCACAGCCAAGTGAGCTTCCTCCTTGACCCCCTGCCTCCCCTCTGCCCCCTTCCCCAGTGCCAGGGAGGCTTGGAGGAGCAGCTACTCAAACACACAGCCGACCAGGTGACAGCTCCCACCCGGAGTCAAGGACAGACATTCTTGATGCAGATGAGAAGGCTGCCACGTGGACAGCTCTCCAGGGCCACCCAAGCTGCTGATTTTGCAGAGAGTGGGCTCGGCGAGCTCCTGGAACCAGCTGCCAGTGCTCACCTCCCGGGGCCAGGAGTCAGGAAAGGGCACGTGCTAACGCTCTGTCCAAACGCAGCCCTTCCAGGGAGCACGCAATGCCTGCCCCTCTCGCGGTGCAGGGCCGATGCCTGGTCTTTGCAGGCACGCGATGAGGAGGGGACTCAGAAACCACCAAGACAGACAGAGTGCTCCTGGTATCCAAAGGCACCGGAGCACAAACAGCAGAAGGAAGGAGAATGTGGGCTGCCTCGCAACAGAAAGAAAGAGGCGGCATGAGAGGGGACCCCCTGCCCTCTGAGCTCCATTGTGATCCTGAGTCATGAGCAGAAAGACCAAGGTCACCCTGAAATCAAGCCCTGCTGGGGAGCCAGTGACTGATCAGGGAGCTACCCGCCAGCTGCTGGGGGTGCAGGGATGGGGAGGGGCGACAGGAGTGGAAGGGTGGGGTGAGTGGGGTGGGGGACCCTCCCAGGGCAGGGAATCGGGGTCTGCTGCTTTGAGGAGGAATTTCAACGTGTATGTGTGAATGCAAGTGTGTGACAGCTTGTGAGTGTGCAAGTGTGTGTGTGTGTGTGTGTGAATGGGGGTATGAAATGTGAGTGTGTACATGTTTGGGAGTGAGAATGTGTGCCTGTGAGTGTGAGTGTGAACATGTGAGAGAGCATGTAGGTTTGAGTGTGCAGGTGTGTGTGCATGTGAAAGTGTGTGGGTATGAATGTGTGAGTGTATGTGTGCATGAAGCATGTGAGTGGGTGTGAGGGTGTGAGTGTGCATGTGTGTGAGTATGGGTGTGAGTGAGTGAACGTGTGAGTGTGTGCATGTGCACACGTCTGAGGCCAAGTGAGAGACATGGCCGGATGGTAGTAAAATGCCTTTGACGAGGTCAGGAAAACGCTGAAATGCTTTTCCCTAAATGAAATGTCAGACTTGAAGACCCAGTTAATAAATGGAAGTATTGATTGAAGCCAGCAATGGCAAGATCGTTTTCTTGGACATCTGCCAGGACATAGGTGAGGACTTCGCACTTCCATTAACTTGTCCAGACGGGTTGTGGGGACAGACACCCAGGCTGGCAGCTCTAGCTGAGTGGCTCGGTGGCCCTCTCAGTCGAGGCTGGGGCTATGGGGACAGACATCCGGGCCAGCAGCTCTAGCAAGTGGCTCAGTGGCCCCTCAGCGGAGACTGGGAGGTGGGGACAGGTCAGGCTGTGCACACTGAGAAGGCCCACAGCTGCTGAGGAGTCCCAATATGTTCAATTCCGCATCCACGTGTGGTGTGACACTGCCTACAGATTAAACCGTGTGCCTCAGTGCTTCCTCAGTCACTGTCCCCACATAAATTGATAAGAGAACAATCGTTCTCCTTGACCTTGGCACATGGCCCTATTCTGGAAGGCCAGCTTAAAGGCTTCTGACCGCACTCATCCATAAGTGAGCCTGTGGTGGATCTGGGAGGATTTGGAGATGAGGGGTGGGCACCCTCCACGCTTCGGGAACTACTACATGATCCCACACGGCCAGGAAGTCCACCTTCACTGCTCGCCAGGGGCCCCCACGTCTGGACGGCTGCGGTGACACTCTCTTGGAAAAGCTGTCAGCTCTGCTGGGACTTGTCACTCAAGGTTTTGAACTTCAGTTCCTGCTGCCATGTGAAACTTGAGACCACGGCAGAGTCCAGGAGAGGAAGGAGGTCTGAGAGCTTCTCCAGATAGGTGGCCAACAGGGCCATAAGGACAAGGCCAATCAAAGCTCCCAGCATGGTTCCTCAGGCAGGACTCCAGGGTCTGTCACAGGTACCCACCATCTGATTCCACCAGAGCTTCATGCTGAGAACTCGTGCCCATGGGACTTCTGGTCTCAGCCTCCAGGGGCTGCTTTGTCTTGAACCCATGAAGAGAGACAGTCTTCAGAAGGTTCCGGACACAATTATGCCCCTGGGCACAGTGACTATACCAAATAATGTCATGTTCTTATGTTCCCAGCGGACATGAGTTTTGGGTGACACAGGTCACCCCACAGGCATGAGGGAGGAGGTGCACCTGCTGCGCTCTGTTGCCCCCGGCAGCTTCATCCTCCCTCACTGACTTGGACATCCTTGGTTGGGTCTGGGGTCTGAATGCTGACAGGAGAGCTTATCCAGTCCTCCCAATCCCTCTAGCCAACGTATATCGATAAAAAGTAACAGGAAAGAAATGGTACAACCACTATGGAAAACTGAATGGCACTTCCTTAAAAAGCTGGGAATAGAAATACCGTATGATTAGCAACCCCCCTACTAGGTAAACATCCTAGAGAAATCAGAGCCATGACACCAACAGATACGTGCACACCCATGTTCATCATAGCACTAGTCACAACAGCAAAGAGATGGAAACAACCTAAGTGCCCATCCACGGAGGAGTGGATCCACAAACTGTGGTCCATACACACCATGGAATAGTACACAGCACTGAAGAACAAGGAGGAATCTGTGAAACATCTCAGAACAGGGGTGAACCTAGAGCCATTATGCTGAGCGCAGTTAGTCAAAGGATAAAAAGTGGTCTGAAACCACTACTGTAAAACATCAAGAAAAGGGTTTCACTTAAAAGAAATCTTCTTTAATGGTTAGCAGGGGCGGATGGGGAAGGGAGGTGTTCTGGTTACCTAGTGCCGCTCTGACTAGAATATAACACCAATGGTATGGCCTTAACAAGCAGGAGTTTATTCTCTTACAGTCTAGCTCTAAGTGCCAGGCTCTAGGGCCTGGGTAAAATCTCCCCAACCTTGGGCTTCAGCTCTGCCTCTTGCTCCCGGCCCACTGAAGCTGGAGGCATCTCTTCACTCAGGCAGCTACTGGCAAGGTTGACAAATAAAATGGCACAGTCCTGATGTTACCAAACCACACGGCAGGCCATTAATTCAAGTCCACTGTAAGTCCCAAAGTTGGCAGAGCATGGCAGGCTGCTGAACAACGACACGGCTACATGCAGGGTCCAAGTGTGCCATAGGCTAGAGACCATTCCCAAGGCTTCTCCTTATATACAGGAAGCAGACTACATTCCCTAAGGCAGCTACTCAGCTGCTTGTGGTAGATCCTACCATGGAGCTGATTGCCAATCTCATCATGGGGAATAACTACCACCAGCTGCCCAGCCACTCAGCCAGACCCAGCCAAGTTAACACACAAACTTAACCACCACAAGAGGGTAAACTACTAACTATAGGGAAGACACATGAACTTGTGTGAAGGAAAAGGTGAAAAATACAAAGTAATAGGAAACAAAGAGGATTTAACCCCTGTGGGGCAGTTCTGTCCTGTCTCACAGGGTCACAATGAGTGCAAACTCAACTCCATAGCACACAAACACGACAATGGTTAGGACCCTGCAGGAAAAGGATGGGCTACCTGGAGTCCAGGCCGGTGACTGGATTAAGAGGGCACCCCCACCACTGAGGGGCTCACAAGGAGAAGTGAGGCACCAGGGCAGGCAACGGGGGCAAAGCCAACCAGGCTCTCCCTCCTCAGCACAGCAGTGTCCAAAACCACCCAAACCACCAAACAACCACAACAACAAAGACCTCATTGCCATCGAGTAGATTCCGACTCAGAGCGAGCCCTGCTGGGTTCCAAGGCTGCAAATCTTTACAGACGCAGACTGCCTCGTCATTCTTCCGCAGAGCAGCTGCTAGGTTTGAACCACTGAACTTCTGGTTAACATCTAAATGCCTTAACCACTGAGCCTTCAAATTAACAATAGCAAAAGCCACCCCAAAAATGATCTAGAGTAGGAAACAGGTACAAGCTAATTCCAGAACCATCCATGTCAGGAGGCCACAGGGACATGAACACTTGGAGGAAAGGACCCCAGATTCCACCTCACTCCCCAGAGTGGTACCGCCGAGTGGACAGACCCAGACGTCCCTCATCAACACCCTCGATGCTGGGCCACTGTCAATACAACGGCGTCCTGCTCTGTTCTCTCTCTGCTCTCACTCACTGGGAGGGAAACGGGGGTCCAAGGGACACAAAAGAAGATGGCCAAGACCCTCTTAGCAGGGCACCTCACTGAATCAGGGTATGGGGTGACCCTAACTGAGACTGGACATAGGCCCTAATCAGGGAGGTGAACCCCAAAGGCAGCATGTAGAAGAGAAAAGAGGGCCCAGGCCTCCTAACAAGACCGGGTGCTCCTGCCTCTGTGCCTCTGCATCCAGGAAAGTAGGAAATAAAAAAAAAAAGCAACTCACTGCCATCAAGTCAGTTACACCTCATAGTCACCCCCAGTGGGTTTCCAGGGCGGTAAATCTTTATCAAAATAGACTGTTCCATCTTCGTTCCTCAGAGTGGCTGGTGGGTTTGAACCACTAACCTCCTGGTTAGCAGTCAAATGCGTTAGGCACTTCACCACAGACCACCACAGAACCAAGGAAAAGTCATGGCCACACTATGAGAACAAATGAAAGGCCGAGCTGCTGACAATAAACTCAAACAAGATGGGAAGGAACAGCAAGGAGACCGTGAAAACAAATGACAGAGACAAACGAACAGAAGACAGACAGACTGCACGCACAGATCGGACCAGTTCCCTGGTCAAGAGGGAAATATGCCCGTGTTAAAAGAAGAGCCTCCTTCCAGGTGCTCCACGCCAGAGAGGTGAACAGTAAGTCGCGAAACAGACGGACGACGCAAACCAGCAACTTGTAAAGGGAGAGGGCAGAGCAACACAAGCAAACAGAAAGCCAAACACCAAGCAAGAGGAGCAACTGAACCACACGGTGAGGACCCACTGAAATTCAGTTCCCAAGAGAGAGGCCAGAGATCAAACAGGAAAAGTGCATGTGATTAAAGCAACTAGGAGAAAGTTGACAGCTATGGGGAGGAGAACCCAACAGGACGGTCATCCCTGAAAACAGAGAGCCCAACAAAAGCACAGAAAAAGCAACAGAACACAGGAAAATATCCTGGACACGAAGGACCGTAGAATCTGCACGTGTTTTTCCAGAAAAATCTGAGAATGAGCAACAGCCAAGCCCTTCCTGGTCTATGCAGAACCCTTCCTGGTCTACATGGAGCCCTTCCTGGTCTACACAAAGACGCTTATCCTTCAGGAAGCCCACAAAGAAAATTTTATCACCCCCAAGGTGGGGAAGGTGAATCGGTGGACTCAGACCCATCCACGGCAGCGTCCAGGGCAGGAAGGTAACTGGGTGGGGCCGCCCCCCAGCTCTCACAGGTAAACCCCATCAGAGCCTTGGGGCCCAGTCAGCATTTCCAGGCGTTCGGTCACAGAGGGAGCTGCCCTCATAGACTCTCCTGGAGGAAACCACTTAACAATGGACTCCACCCAGGCAAGAGTTCAAACAGAAACAGAATAAAGAACAGTGAGATGAAACAGTCTACTGTAGAGGTGGTGACGGGTACTCACACCCCAGGAAGCCCAACGGACCCCAGAGCGCTGCAGCAGGAGGGACGGTGACGTGTGCTGGACAGTGACTGTGGTTCTTAAGTTGTGTGTCAATCTGGCTGGGCTGTGGTTCTGAGTGGCTGGGCAGCTGGATGTCTGCATCCTGTGATGAGACTGTAATCACCTCCATGGTGGGATCTGCTGTGAGCAGCTAAGAGGTCAAAGGGGAGTTAACTTTGGGGTGTGGCCAGCTTCCAGTGTATTAGGAGAAGATTTGGGAAAGGTTGCTAGCTTTTTGCCACATCTGGACCCTGCATCTGGTTGAGTGTTCATCTCCAGTTCCCAGACTTGAATCATTGAGTGGCCTGCTATGTTGCCTGCTGATCTTGGAATCGTGCCATTTTACCTGCTGACCTTGAGTTCATCAGCCTCAGCAGCCAGCAGCTGCCTGAGTTAGGAGATGCCTCCAGCTCCAATGGGCCTGGAACAAAAGGCAGAGCTGAAGCCCAAGGTCGAGGGGCCTTCCCCCAGGCCCTAGAGCTGGCACTCTGAATTTGGACTTCTAGCCTCCCAAACTCTGAGAATCAGTTCCTGTTTGTGAAAGCCCTCCATGTGTGGTGTATCTGACATAGCAGCACTAGAGGACCAAGACAGTGACCATGTGGAGGGAGCATTACACCAAGAATCAGAGGTGGGGGGGAGAAAAGGAAGTGTGTGTGTGCGTGTGCATGTGTGTAAGGGTGTCTGTGTGAGTGCGTGCATATGTATGTCTGTGTATGTGTATGAATGTGTGTATGTATCTGTGTGTGTTGCCTGAGTGTCTATGTGTACGTGGTGTGGGTGTCTGTGTGTGGTGTGTGTGTTTGTTTATATAGGTATGTGAGTTTGTGTGTGTGTACATGTGTATGTATGAGTGTATATATGTGTTTATGTGTACCTAGATGTGCCTATGTGTATGTGTATTGTGAATTTGTGAGTCTGTATATATATGCATGTGTGGATGTGTGAGTGTGTAGGTGTGTATGCTTGAGCATGTGTTCATGTGTATGTGAGTGTGTACATGTATGTGCATATCTGTGGATATGGATGTGTGTGAGTGTGTATATATGCACATATGTGGATGTGTGAGTGTATTAGTATGTGAATGTGTGCATGTATGTGGATATGTACATGTGTATCTGAATATACATGTATATTTACAGGAATGTATATGAGTGTGTGTACATATATGTGTATGTGAGGATGTGTTAGAGTGTGTGCATGTGTGTGAGTGTGTGTACTACAACTAGTCACCTGTTTGCCAAACTGTTTTCCCTCCTTCCTGAGCTCATAGCTCAATCACGCTCCCAGACTCAGGTGTGGCCCCTGCCTAAGCCACGGAAGGGGAGACAGTCGCCACCCACAGGTTCTCTTGTCCCCCTCCTCTGCTGTGGAGGACCCTGAGCTTTGAGGAGTGGCTGAGCCATTGGCCAGAAGGAACCTGAGTTCCTGAATGACCCCTGGGGGCAGAAGCTGCCCTAACTCCCACCAGCCCTTCTGCACCGAGCAGAGAGACAGACATGAAGCACCTGGAAGTGAGTGCCTGAGTTTTGCAGTCTGTTTACTGCAGGAATTAGCTTAATTTACCTCAAGGGACACAGGAAAGAGTGTGCCAAGTTCCTTACAGCTGTAATCAAAGGCTGCAATCAAAAACAAAGGTTCCTACCTCTCGTGATCTGACCAACCATTTCTCTTAGCTTTACCTTACTCATTGATTTAGAAAGTCTCTCTTGTGACAAGGAATCAATTACCCATCTAAAGCTCCATGTTTCTTCCCGTTCTTTTTGCCCTTTTACATTAAAAGCCTCATAATATGGTTATTTATAAACAGTGTGTGTGGCTGGCACCTATATTTCCACATGTATTCTTATCCACATTCCAAGGGAGAAGTCTGCAATGACACTCAGAAAACGCGAATGACAACCATGTGTGCACTCTTCTGCCCGACAGGAATTCTTACAATGCTCTTATGTAATTTTATAACCCACGGACAGTGAGTCAATTCCAACCCACAGCAACCCCATAGGTGAGTGGGCCTGCCCCATGCGGTTTCCAAGGCTGTCATCTTTACAGAAGCAGACTGCCACGTCTTTCTCCTGCAGAGCAGTTGGCAGGTTCCAAATGCCAACATTTCGTTGAGCACTTTCACCACTGTACCACCAGGGCTCCTTGTAGCATCTAACTCACCATGCCCACCTTCCTGCAAAGCCACCTTTGTGCTCACAGGGTGGCCCCGGGACCAGCAGGGCTACACGATTGGTTCTAGGCCTAAGGTCACCCTGAGCATTCCCTGGAAGACCGAACCACCTGGTCCACCTGTTCTTAGAAGACTGGTGTCAGCATTAGAGCATCTTCAACCCCGTGGACAGTGTAAGACCCAGAGCAGCTGTGAGCACAGGCTCCCTGCTGGCCAGCAGCTGCCCACAGAGCCTGGCCTGGCCTGGCAGATAGTTGGGGTCCATGCGAGAGACCCAGCCATCAGAGGTGCTGAACCTGAGACATCCCAGGGGAGCCTCTGGTGCCAGGACATTAGGCCCCAGGTGGTGCCAATGGTTAGTGCAAGACGAATCAAAACGCTGGTGGTTCAGATCCACCCAGAGGCATCTGGGAAGAATGTCCCGGCAATCTGCTTCCAAGATACCAGCCACGGACAGCCCGGTGGACTAGCGCTCCACTCTGTCACAGAAGAGTGGGAGTTGGACTTAACGGCAACTGGTGGGCAACGTGGGGTCAAGGCAAGCCAGGAAGCACAAACACCAGCGACATCACACGGCCACCAGGCAGGGACGCTGGGATCACAGCCATTCCCCACAACCCTGCGGGCCTGCCCTCCACACCGCAACCCTGAGGGCCTGCCCTCCACACCACGACCCTGCGGGCCTGCCCTCTACACCACGGCCCTGAGGGCCTGCCCTCCACACCACAGCATCTGCTGGGAGCCTCTGTTCTTCTAGGACAGAGCACGTGCACACAGCTCACCACTGAGAGCTGCTTTGGAAGCCGTCTATACCACCCCATCTTGGCCACTCCACAGAACCACTCCCATCTCTCCACTTCCTTTAACCCAACACCAAAGTGAGGAAGATGCGTCTAGAAAGCACAGGACCAACAGACATGGTAGGAAACACAGGTCCTCCCAGAAGGCACAAACAGGTAGCACCAGACATCTCTCCCAGGCATCCCTGCACCCTAGCACTGGGACCACCACCGGGTTCTCTCAGCAGCCCAGGGCCCCCCACCACTGGCCCTGCCATCACCACCGCCACCTAAGATTTCCCCTACAGTCTGTTGAAGGGTAAATTTTCTCCCAAACAGGTCTGGTCCAGTCCTAACCCCCAGAACCCGTGAATGTGGCCAGTTTGGAAATAGCGTCTTTGCAGATGTCATTAAGATAAGGTCATTCTGGAGTAGGGGGAGGCCCTAAACCCAATCACTGGTGTCTTTATAAGAGAAGAGCAAGGGAGATTTGGCCACAGAGACAGACACAGAGAAGGACTACAGAGGCCAAGATCGGAGTGACACCACTGGAGCCAAGGAACGCCAGTGAGTGCAGTGCTTCTGTGTGGCCTTTCTAGCATGGTCTCTTAACTCCCACAAAGTGAGAGGCTGGGACTATGCAAATGAGGTGTGTCCAACTCTTGCAGCGATTCAACAGCAACCATGAAAATAAGTTGCCTGTGGCCTTCCAAGGGGATTGGTCAGTTTTGCCATCCCGCTAGGCTTAAAAGACCTAATCCCAAAGAGGCTGTAGGGTTGGGAAGCTGACTACCGTCAAGAAGAAGAGCCAGGAATGGAGTACATCCTTTGAACCCGGGGTCCCTGGGCTGAGAACCTCCTAGACCCAGGAGACAGAGCTGTAACACTGGACATGGTACAAGATGGTGGAAGATGGCATGAGTGGTGAGAGCCGTGAGCCCAGCACAGGACGGCCGCGGAGACTTCCCAGCCCATGCAGTGAGCAGCTGCAATGGGCTCGCAGACCCACAGAGCAAGAGATAAGGAAGGACGTTTTCCCAGAGCCTTCAGAAGGAGCACAGTCCTGCTGATGCCTCGACTTCAGTGATCTGCCCTCCATAACTGTCAAAGAATAAAGGTGTGTCATTCTAAGCCCCTAGTTAGTGGGCGTTGGTTACAGCAGCCACAGGAAACTCAGGCACAGTCCAGTCCCCACAGTGCCTTCTCCACATCCACAATGTCTTCTCAGCGCTTTCAGCTTCATCCGGAACCTTCTTGAGTCAGGCATGGCACATGGCCCAAAATGGATCATAAACTCCCCTCTGGAAAATTTGGCATAATCTACTCAGGAACAAACAAATGTCATAGGAGAAACACTGTAAGGGAGAATTAGCTGTATCTTGTATAATAAAGACCCTGAGAAAAGGAGTTGGGCTCACTGCTGAGGCTGGGTGCCAACGAGTCCTGCCAATGAGCCCAGGAGGTAAAGCCCTATCATCTCCACTTTATAAATGAGGAACAGAGACGTTGAGTGATGTGTTCTAGGCCACACAGCTAGAACGGGGTAGCACTGGGATCCGACCTCAGGCCCTGCTCTTTCTATTAAGGGTTTCCAAATGGGGGTGGGGGAGAAGCCATGATTGATGACACAATGGCTGGCCACCTACCAGCCCCAAAAGCCCACACAGGGCCCCCTCATGCTCACTAAGCTCCAGTTTCCTCATCTGCCCAGTGGACGCGACAGGTCATTCTCGGGAACCAACACAAGGGTCGAGTTAGGGGGATGTCTGCACAGTGTTAGAGACACAGGCATGAAGGACTGTCACTGCCAGCATTCAGACGATTCCAGTGAGGAAGCTAATTGAAACACGTCCGTGGGGACTGGGTTCAGACAACCTCGGATCACCTAAACCAAACCACACCCACTGCCATTGAGTCAACTCCGACTCACGGTGCCCCTAGAGGACAGAGTAGAGCTGCCTCAGAGGGTTTCCAAGGCTGCAATCTTCACGGAAAAAAATCACCAGATCTGTCTCCCAAGGAGTCACTGGGTGGGTCCAACTACCAACCTTTCGTCCGGGAGCCAACAGCTTGCTACTCTAGACCAGAGCTCTTCAGGAGTCTGGACAACCTGCCCACCTCCCAGAGCCCCTTGACTGCCTCTTTAAAACCAGGATAACCCTAGGACAAAGGTGACCTGAGGCCCAGCAGAAGTGGTCAACAGCTGTCTCCAACTTGAGAGGCCTCTGGAATTGCTTATGGGGCACACTGATGCCTTTCAAAGAAGCTTTCCAAAGAAACGTCCACTTCATAGCACTGGAGAGCCAGAAACCCCACCACTAGATGCCATTCTCAAATCATCACTGCCCCTCCTCCACTGCTGGTGGGGCTGGAAGACGGTGCAGTTGCTGTGGAAAGCCACCACAGGCCCAGCCACTCCAGTCCCAGGAAGACACTCAAAGAACTGGCAGCAGGGATGTAAACAGACACCAGGTCCAGCACTGTTCACTGCAGCACTGTCCACAACAGGTGGGAACAAGCCAGGTGGCCCTCAGCAGGTGGGTGGGTGCACACAACGTGGTCCGTCCACACAATGGAATCTACTCGGCCACAGACAGACATGAAGTTCTGACACACGCTACAACACGGATGCACTTTGAGCACGTGTTGCTGAATGAAAGAAGTCAGTCACAAAGGGACACATATTGTATGATCCCACTGACATGGAACAGGCAAAGCTGTAGTTCACTAGTGGCTGGCGAGGGGTGTGTAGGAAGGGGGAGGCGGGGAGGGACTGCTGGGGGCACTGAGTGTCTGTGGAGGCTGATGGGAAGTCTAGGAATAGTGGGGATGACTGCATAACCACCGTCCCCTGCAAATTTTCTTGTCTAGATCTCACCTGCCACCCTGACCTTCAAAGCGGAAAGAGACAGGATGGCCACTAGATGACCTGTGCTCCACTTTAAACACACTGCCTCAGGACCGTCCAAGAATCACACTGAGTAACACATGCAAAGGTTCAACAGCCAACATGGTCTGTGGTCAGAATTTATAAAAACACGTTGTGGCACAGTTACAGGACATTGGCTGTCCCCAGGCTGGAACGTGACCTCAGGGATGCACTAAGGAA
>NW_006921831.1:1749976-1757391 GCF_000298275.1 Orycteropus afer afer
GCTGATGCCTCGACTTCAGTGATCTGCCCTCCATAACTGTCAAAGAATAAAGGTGTGTCATTCTAAGCCCCTAGTTAGTGGGCGTTGGTTACAGCAGCCACAGGAAACTCAGGCACAGTCCAGTCCCCACAGTGCCTTCTCCACATCCACAATGTCTTCTCAGCGCTTTCAGCTTCATCCGGAACCTTCTTGAGTCAGGCATGGCACATGGCCCAAAATGGATCATAAACTCCCCTCTGGAAAATTTGGCATAATCTACTCAGGAACAAACAAATGTCATAGGAGAAACACTGTAAGGGAGAATTAGCTGTATCTTGTATAATAAAGACCCTGAGAAAAGGAGTTGGGCTCACTGCTGAGGCTGGGTGCCAACGAGTCCTGCCAATGAGCCCAGGAGGTAAAGCCCTATCATCTCCACTTTATAAATGAGGAACAGAGACGTTGAGTGATGTGTTCTAGGCCACACAGCTAGAACGGGGTAGCACTGGGATCCGACCTCAGGCCCTGCTCTTTCTATTAAGGGTTTCCAAATGGGGGTGGGGGAGAAGCCATGATTGATGACACAATGGCTGGCCACCTACCAGCCCCAAAAGCCCACACAGGGCCCCCTCATGCTCACTAAGCTCCAGTTTCCTCATCTGCCCAGTGGACGCGACAGGTCATTCTCGGGAACCAACACAAGGGTCGAGTTAGGGGGATGTCTGCACAGTGTTAGAGACACAGGCATGAAGGACTGTCACTGCCAGCATTCAGACGATTCCAGTGAGGAAGCTAATTGAAACACGTCCGTGGGGACTGGGTTCAGACAACCTCGGATCACCTAAACCAAACCACACCCACTGCCATTGAGTCAACTCCGACTCACGGTGCCCCTAGAGGACAGAGTAGAGCTGCCTCAGAGGGTTTCCAAGGCTGCAATCTTCACGGAAAAAAATCACCAGATCTGTCTCCCAAGGAGTCACTGGGTGGGTCCAACTACCAACCTTTCGTCCGGGAGCCAACAGCTTGCTACTCTAGACCAGAGCTCTTCAGGAGTCTGGACAACCTGCCCACCTCCCAGAGCCCCTTGACTGCCTCTTTAAAACCAGGATAACCCTAGGACAAAGGTGACCTGAGGCCCAGCAGAAGTGGTCAACAGCTGTCTCCAACTTGAGAGGCCTCTGGAATTGCTTATGGGGCACACTGATGCCTTTCAAAGAAGCTTTCCAAAGAAACGTCCACTTCATAGCACTGGAGAGCCAGAAACCCCACCACTAGATGCCATTCTCAAATCATCACTGCCCCTCCTCCACTGCTGGTGGGGCTGGAAGACGGTGCAGTTGCTGTGGAAAGCCACCACAGGCCCAGCCACTCCAGTCCCAGGAAGACACTCAAAGAACTGGCAGCAGGGATGTAAACAGACACCAGGTCCAGCACTGTTCACTGCAGCACTGTCCACAACAGGTGGGAACAAGCCAGGTGGCCCTCAGCAGGTGGGTGGGTGCACACAACGTGGTCCGTCCACACAATGGAATCTACTCGGCCACAGACAGACATGAAGTTCTGACACACGCTACAACACGGATGCACTTTGAGCACGTGTTGCTGAATGAAAGAAGTCAGTCACAAAGGGACACATATTGTATGATCCCACTGACATGGAACAGGCAAAGCTGTAGTTCACTAGTGGCTGGCGAGGGGTGTGTAGGAAGGGGGAGGCGGGGAGGGACTGCTGGGGGCACTGAGTGTCTGTGGAGGCTGATGGGAAGTCTAGGAATAGTGGGGATGACTGCATAACCACCGTCCCCTGCAAATTTTCTTGTCTAGATCTCACCTGCCACCCTGACCTTCAAAGCGGAAAGAGACAGGATGGCCACTAGATGACCTGTGCTCCACTTTAAACACACTGCCTCAGGACCGTCCAAGAATCACACTGAGTAACACATGCAAAGGTTCAACAGCCAACATGGTCTGTGGTCAGAATTTATAAAAACACGTTGTGGCACAGTTACAGGACATTGGCTGTCCCCAGGCTGGAACGTGACCTCAGGGATGCACTAAGGAACGGCACAACCTGTACAGAGCCAGCAGGCCCGGCCGTGCAGGCCCGGTGGGTCCAGAGTGGGCAGCAGGTGCACTCTTGCGTCCAAGGCATGTTAGCCACTGAGAAGAACTGGAGGGCAGGGAAGAGGGTGGGAGCGGTACCCACCGTCTGCTGCAGGTCCTGGATGATGATACGCAGCACCAGAGTGTGGCCCTGGTTCTCCTCCGTCCTGGTGCTGCCCGGCTTTGCCGCCGTGGCCCGGATGGTGTCATAGATGGTCTCCTCTTTGGAGCTGTCTGTCTCCGAGCCTGCGGAGTAGTCAGAGAAGCTCTGGGCCACCTCGTCCTCGCTGGATGTGGGACTGTGTGACATGGCTGCTGGACCTCAGGGCTGTGATAGCTGGAGAGAGAAGGAGGAAAGACAATGAGAAAACGGGGACTTCCAAGGAGAAGATCCCAGCAGCACGGTGAGGTCAGGCCTCTGAATGCCTGTGGGCTCGGATCCAGGATGTGGCCATGGAACCTCCTGAGTACATACAACATGGAGTCCTCCAAAGAAGGGTAATGGGGTTCAGTGGTAGGACCCTTACCTTCTATGCGGGAGACCCAGGTTCAATTCCCGCCCACTGTACCCACACGCAGCCGCCCCCCATCTGTCTGTGGAGCCTTGAGGGTTTCTAGGGTGGTAAGCAGGTTTCAGTGGCCCTTCCAGACCAAGGTGTACCAGGACGAAAGGCCTGGGAATCTGCCAGCAGGGAAAACCTTTGGAATCACAACTATCAGCACAGACCCAGACAGTGTTCTGTTCTGTTGGGCATGGAGTCACCATGAGTCAGGGGCCAACTCAATGGCAGCACCCAGGGCCCAAGTGGAAAAGGCCCTTATGACCTGTGACCTCCCAGCCTGATCCTGCAAGAGCCCTACCTCGCTGTGGTGATGAGCACAGCTTACAAAGATCAGCCAGAGGATTGCTGGGACAGTGTGAACCTTTCCGAGGCCAGGAAAAAGGTGACCTCGTGTTTTCCTTTGAGGCCAAGCAGCAGGAGAGAAGGGAACACATGCTCCAGGTCGGGATGGCACCAAGTTTAGGCTAGAATCACCCTCTGCATCAAACACACAACAGTGGCAGGACATGTCAAAACCGGACAGAAAAGCCAGCACTAGACTCAGGAATGACATCACCATCTCCAGGCCAGGAGGAGAACAGATCCCAAAGTCACGAGCAGGCCAAAGGTGGGACCCTCGGGGTCCCCAAGATGTGGTGGCAGCTGGGAGTTCAGCTGCCACACGATCAAGTGGAATCAAGGTCACAATGCTGACAGCCACCTCAAACCATGGATGGTAGCAAGACTCCAAAAAGACACCAAGCCACTGCTTGGTGACCACATTTGTAATACCCCCCCATCTCTATGGGGAAGGGGTCCAGAAAAGTTCCTGGCTTGACCCGGGGGTGCCAGGGCTCTAGGGGAAGATGTGCTGGGACAAGCCAGCAACTCCTCACCTGCATAAACCTTACAAAGAAAGCCAAGCCCACAAGCACAAGGAACACTTGCTCCCTGCAAACCTGGGGCTGGCTGGGAAACAGGGACGTATGGGGACCCCAGTCGTTCAGGGACCAGTGAGGCCATTGAGGGCTCATCTTCCCAACGATCCCAGAGCCGTATGCATGAGCAGGCCAGAGCTGCCCACAGACGGTCTCAGACACAGGACTCTGAGCAAAAGGCAGGCAACTTGCAGAGGGATACAAACGAGAGCACCACTGCTCCACGAAGCCTGGGAAGATCCCGCGCCACTCCATCCATGGTCCATGGACACAGTGTCTGCAGTCATGACAGAGACACAGTCAGTGGGAAGACAGACGGCAAACCAGCAGAACAGCTACTGCTTGGGAGGGACAGCGAGCTCGACAAGGCCTTCTTCACTGCAAGCCCACCTGTAATGTTCTGTTTTCTTAAAGCAGATGAAGCAGGCACGACAGACTGTCACACTCTAGTGGAGTCAGGTGGTGGGTCCGCAGGTATTCACCATAGTCTTCTCTGCTTTCCTGTCTGTGTTGAAAACACTGCACAGCTGGGAGGGAGGGAAGGAGGGAGGGAGGGACGGAGGGAGGGAAGAGATGCTGGGAGGGGGAAGGAGGAAGAGGAGGGGAGGGAGTCACCAAGGACACCTAATGCGACTTCCTGACACATGGTGCCTCCTGCTACTTATACACAAAATCAACACTGCTTTAGAATTCTACTTAGACTCTTTGTGCTCTGCACCAGTTACAGGAGTGCCCGTGGCACAGTGCTTGAGTGCTCAGTTGCCAACCCAAAGGCCGGTGATTTGAACCCACCAGAAGCTCCAAAGGAGAAGGCGGTGGCAGTCTGCTTCTGTAAAGATCACAGCCTTGGAAACCTATGGGGCAGTTCGACTCTGTCCTGTAGGGTTGCCGTAAGCTGGAATCAAGCTGACATCAACAGGGATGCGCCAATTACACATGAGGTAGTCCACTAGGGGTGCAGCGTGGATTCAGTCACCAACCCAGAGTCCCTATTGGTGACACGTGTGCATTAATTCACAGTGCACAAGGTACGTGGGCCCAATGGTCCCCCTTCGTCCTTATAAACCTCTTGTCAAGTGGTACGGGATCTGCTCACGTTCACACAGCCAGTATCAAAGGCAAGCCAGACTCCAGGTTTTCTTACTCAGGTGTTCCTGGCCGCCATCTTAGGTATAACATCCTAGGTTTTCTTGGGGTCTTACAGGCCGCAAGCAGACAGAAGGTGATGAGGGTGATGGAACAGTGAAAGCACTCAGCCGCTTACCAAAAGGTCAGCAGTTCAAACCCAACAGCTGCTCCATGGCAGAAAGATGTGGCAGTCTGCTTGCACAAAGACTATGTCTTTGGAAACCCTGGGGGGACGTTCTCTGTGCTCTGGGGATGCTATGAGTTGGAATCAACTTGATAGCATGGAGATGTACCAACTGCACACTTGGTGGCCCAGTGGGGTGCAGTGTGGATTTAGTCACCAACACACACTCCCTGTTAGTAATACATGTTCATTAATTCACACTTTCCAAAGCACTTGGACCCAGAGGTGCCTCAGAAGGAAGGTCTGGTGATCTACCTGAAAATCAGCCCCTGAAACCTCTGTGGGGCACCGTTCTCCAGCACTCCCGGGTCTCTGTGAGTCAGAGTCGGTGGCACCTGGTCTCCGTTTGCTGTAGACACCCCACAACGCACAGAGGCAGAAAGAGGCACCTGCATACCTGTTCTTTCGAGAGCAAGCTTTTCAGAAATCCTGCAAACTCGGGAGTTTTCACTTGAACACCTGGAGGTCAGCCTTCTCCTGAGAACTCACAGGACCCCACCCCTGGCCCTGGGCAGCCGGTGCCCCTCCAGATCAGACAGCAGTTCACTGGTTCATCTCAGCTCCACTTTCCTGTCCCCTCCACACAAGAGGGGACCATCCAGGTGCTTGGAGGCTGGTCCCGGACCCAGCTCACACCCCCCATCAACCCCAGATCTCTGTCCTTGGCAGGTGCTTGGGTGTGTGGCCCCTGCTCTAGTGACTGAGCAGTGTCACCCTGGGGCGTAGAGTGCCCACACGGTCCCAGGAAGGACACAGCTTTTGAGCACTCTGTGATCAGTGAAGGGAACGCCCCTGCCCACTCACGGGTTCCAGGGTTCCTTCACCACAGTGAACACCCTGGGGGTGTCTCATCATCACTGTGAGTTAAACCCTGCAGTCACCTCCAGGGTGAGGCCACAGAATATGCTTCCATCCTCCGTGCCAGACTGACACAGGGGCTTAGCAGCACACAACCAGTGCACACTAGTGTGCACACTAAGCTAAGTATTGTCACATCGATTCCAGCTCATGGCTGACCATGTGTGCTGGATAGAGCTGTGCTCCACAGGTTTGTTTACAGTAACTTGGGTTGTTTTTTGGTTGTTGTGGTTGGAAATACACAAAGCAGAACGTACACCAATCAAGTTGCTACAGGTTCAATTCAGTGGCACTGACAACATGCTTTAAGATGTGCAACCCTTCCCTTCTTGGCTCCTTTCCCGGTGTTTCCCCTAAAGTTCGCGTCTAACCTCTCGAGTTGTTGTCAGTTTGATTCAGCACACGCAGGTCTCTGAAAGGGTCCACCGGGTTGTCAAGGCTGTGGGTTTGGGAACTAGATTACCAGGACTTTCTTGCTAGGTGCCTTCCTTTGGGTGGATTCAAACCATCAACCCTTCAGTCAGGAGCTGAGTGCTTAACACATGGAGTTGAACAACAGCAGAGCTGCAGAGGAACCAGAAACGCAAACCCAAGGGAACCACAAAGCCGTGACTGAGCCCCTGGACCCCATCACAGCCAAGGTCTGGGCCACCATGGGAGGGGGTCACAGGTGCAGGGATTCTGACACACACACCCCAGCCCACACAGTGTTTTAAGGTTTTGTTACAAGCCTGGAGATTTCACATAAAAACCCAGGTTTCTGGATTATCTTCACAATCTAAAGTGGGGCAAGCAACTTGCTCTCAATGACTAACCCAAAGGTTGGCAGTCAGAACCCACCAAGCAGTACCATGAAAGGCCTGGAAATCTGCTTCCTGAGAGCTCCCGGCCAAGAGAACCCCCACAGAGAAGTCGACTCTGTGAGAAACAGGTCGCCAGAAGCCAGCATTGATCTGACAGCAACGGGTTTTGGTTTCCACAGGGCTGGCTCATGGCCCCAAACTGAACCCACCCTCTCTGGGCCTGACATGCCCCCTCGGGTCTTCCCAGACCCCCGAGACTGCAACGTCTGCCCGGCTTTCCTCCTTTGCATTATCCTCCACCCCAGACCATCAGTTTGAGACACCTCTTTGCTGTCTCTTGTCCGCCCTCTCTCTCAGGTCCCCCTGGAGGACCAGCTAAGGGCTTCAAGCTGTAGTTCTCATACCCAATAGGTCATTCAAATCACCTAGATTTGTTTAAAAGAAAAATTCCCAAGTTTGCAGCAACATCCTTCTGAATTAAAATGTCAGGGCAAACGCGTATTCCTGAGTTTGCTGCCCAAATGCCCTGTAGTTCCAGCTTCCCCTAGCTCAGCATTGCCATTGACTGCTGCGGGTCGGCCTCAGCCGAAGGTGAGCCCTGCACCCTAGACCAACATATTGCCCGGTGCTGCCCCAGCCCGTGACGGGCAGTGGGCCACCTTGGAACGATGCACTGCCCAGTGCTGCCCCCAGCCCACGATGCGCAGTGGTGCCATAGGGTTGGCCTCAGCCGAAGGTGAGCCCTGCACCCTAGAACAACATATTGCCCGGTGCTGTCCCACCCCATGACGGGCAGTGGGCCACCTTGGAACGACACACTGCCTGGTGCTGCCCCAGCCCACAATGGGCAGTGGTGCCATGGGGTCGGCCCCAGCCA
>NW_006921831.1:1757491-1761389 GCF_000298275.1 Orycteropus afer afer
GCTGTAGTTCTCATACCCAATAGGTCATTCAAATCACCTAGATTTGTTTAAAAGAAAAATTCCCAAGTTTGCAGCAACATCCTTCTGAATTAAAAGGGCAAACGCGTGTTCCTGAGTTTGCTGCCCAAATGCCCTGTAGTTCCAGCTTCCCCTAGCTCAGCATTGCCGTTGACTGCTGCGGGTCGGCCTCAGCCGAAGGTGAGCCCTGCACCCTAGACCAACATATTGCCCGGTGCTGCCCCAGCCCATGACGGGCAGTGGGCCACCTTGGAACGACACACTGCCTGGTGCTGCCCCAGCCCACAATGGGCAGTGGTGCCATGGGGTCGGCCCCAGCCAAGGGTGAGCCCCTGCACCCTAGAACAATATATTGCCCGGTGCTGCCCCAGCCCATGACGGGCAGTGGGCCACCTTGGAATAATGCGCTGCCCGGTGCTGCCCCCAGCCCACAACAGGCAGTGGTGCCGTGGGGTTGGCCCCAGCCAAAGGTGAGCCCCTGCACCCTGCAAAGACGCATTGACTGTGCTGCCCCAGCCCACAACGGGCAGTGGGCCAGGCCACTGGGGTCCATGGGCTCCTCACTGCCTGGATTTCCGAAGCTGCTCACCAGGCCTCTCTTCCTAGGCCACCTCAGCCTGGAAGCCCCAGTGAAACCATTCAGCGTCCTAGCAACATGCAAGCCCCCAACATCCCAGCAACGTGTGCACCCCACTGACAGACGGGGGGTGGCTGTGCGTGAGGGGCCCTGGCCAGGAACTGAACCGGGGTTTCCCACCCAGAAGACGGGGGGCCTACCACTGAGCCACCCCTGTACCCCTGGTAGGAGGAGGAAAGCCGTGCCAAGGGCAGATCTGGGGATTCCAGGCACCTAGAGCTCTGGTGGCGTGGCACCTAAGGCACTTGACTGCTGACCAGAAGGCTGGCGGTTCAAACCCACCAGCCACTCCATAGAAGGGAGACGGGGCTTCTTCCATAGTGATATCTACTACTTCCATAGTGATACTGCCTCAGAAACCCAAGGAGGGGTTGCTGTGAGTCGGGTCGAGCCGACAGCAGTGAGTGAGGACAGCCTCAGCCTCACTTCAACTCTGACAACTCCTCCACTTACTCACCCTTCACTCATTCACCCTCTGTGCATGTGTTATCATGCGTATGTGCCAAAACAGAGTGCGACATGCAGCGTGGGCGATGGGCTCACTGGGTAACTGCTGTCACTCTCGGTCCTGGCCCAGGTGCCGACAAAGCAGATTTGTGGAACGGCGCTCCTTCCTCCGGCTGCACAGGACTTCGGGAAGGTGCCTGGGGAGCTTTGAAAACACCAGCGCAGAGTCAGACTTCATCAGCCCGGTGGGCGTGACCTCGGCGCCACCCCTGAGACGCCCTAGGTGGTTCCAAGGTGTGTCCTGGGCTGAGTCGAGACTGCCCCTTCATCTTTTTTTTCCTTTTCTAAGTAATATTTTGCTGTGTATAAGGTGAAAGTGTAGACAGCAAACTTGGTTCCTATAATTCCTGAACAGATAAGTCTGTGGTACCAGGTACCCATTTCCCAAAGTGCCACCCTCATCATCCCGTCTGGTCGTTCCGTTTCCTGACTCTCATCTTGGCATTAGAGTAACTGTTGACTGCTGGGTCTCCTAGTGACGGCTTTTTAAAGGAGCTCACTGCACACGCTGATGGTCTCCAATGTATGAGCCAGTCTGCTATTCAGCTCAGTCCAGAGCGCCCTGGAGATGGATTGGTGACTGTCACACTGAAGACCTCGACAGGAGCACAAAAAGAGACAAAGCACACAGACTGTGCTGATTGTGGCATTTTGCGATGGTGGCCTCTGGCCACTTGATCTCTGTCCAAGTGACTGGCAGCACAGGGGATGGCTCTGCTAACTGGCTTTGTCGCTCTGGGGTTCCAGCGGCTGCACTCCGCACAGACAGGTGTCCAGCTTCTCACAATACCAGCAGCTTTTGCTCCAGTGAAGGACTGCGTCTCTCTGCTCCCCACCTGGTGCTGTGCTGCTTCTGAGCCCAAGAAGGTCCAAGAGACGTGACGACAGGGAAAGAAGACAGGCGAGGCTGCCGCCACACCCACAGATGGGGACCAAAGTCTAGTAAGTAACCTGTCCGGGTCTATGGGCAGCAAAGGCCGTGGGGTGCATGAGGGGGACTGCTCCCAGGTATAGCCCTGGCTCCGCGCACACCTCGTAGACAAGGCGAGTGTCAGCCCTTCCTCCAGCTGCCCCAGACAACCAGCACACTGCACCCTGTTGTCAGGTGCCCTCAGTCCGCTTCGACTCACAGCAACCCCGTGACAGAGTAGAACAGCCCCACAGGGCTTCCTAGGCTGTGATCTTTACAGAAGCAGACCACCACAGCTTTCTCCCGTGCAGCCACTCGGTGGGTCTGAGCTGTCAGCCTTTCAGTTAGCAGCCGAGTGCTTAAGCGTTGTGCCACCAGAGCTCCTTTACAGCATCCTCGACGGCACGAGGGCTCCAGGACAGCGCCCATCCCTGCATTGGCGGCCTTGCAAAGTCAGCCTCGCGGTCATCTTTGGACAGCACAGCTGAACAGCGTCCGGCAGGGCAGCTGGTGGACGAGACCCACCTGGCCCCGGTCCTGCCCAGGTCCCCACGCCCACATCTAAGACTGCACGGCACCCTCGTTCCCTCCTGGGACGAGCTGAGGACACCCCTTCAGACACACACCTCGTCGGCTTCCCGACCCAGCACGCAGCCAGTCACCCGCAGGCGAGCCAGCTCTGATGCGTGACGACCCACAGAGTCAGTGCACCGGGCCCCAGCAGCTGCTTCTGCGGTAGATCACCAGGCGTGCCTTCCGAGGGGCCTGTGTTGTACAGGGGCTTCTGCAGTAGATCACCAGGCGTGTCTTCCGAGGTGCCTGTGTCGTGCAGGGGGTCACTGAGTCAGAACCGACTCAAGGGCTCCTGACAACAACATGAGGTGCTACTTCAGGGCCCTGGGCAGTGCAGAGGGTCAAGGTTCAGTGCACCCTGCAAGGCTGGCAGCTTGCCCAGCTCTGACCCATCAGGACCCCACGTACAACAGAACCCAACGCTGCCCGGTCCTGCAGCAGCCGCACCGTCCCTGCTGGGCCTGAGCCTGTCGTTGCAGCCACAGGCTCGGTCCGTCTCATTGAGGCCCTTCCTCTTTCTCTCTGACCTCTACTTCACCCAGCATGGTGTCCTTCTCCAGGGAATGGTCCTTCCTGATCACACGTCCGAAGGCTTGACATTCTAGAAGACGGGCAGCCCCTTCTCCGTTGGACTCCTCCTCTAGTTGTCTCTCCTGCAACTCCCTGAACACCCCTGACCTTCACCCAACCCCCCGTGTTCACCCTCCTGCAACGCCCTGATCGCCCCTGACCTGCATCCACCCTCCCTTGTCTGTGTTCACCTTGTCTTGCGTTATGACAGTCTCCGAGGTGATGGGAAGTTGGCAGATTTCACATACCGCTGTTCCTCCCGTGTGTGGGGCCAGCACTCAGCACAGGGTGAGTGGGCACTGGATGAAGGCCAGGGCCCCAGAGCCGGTGCCCACAGGGCAGCCAGGCCCGGGCAGGGCAGGAGTGGGTCACGTGTGGGTGGGGCACCACGGAACAAATGATGAGCCACCAGTCAACCAGGCAACAGAGTCTATGGCCCAGGGATGCAGACCCACTGCCAGCTTGTCAGGCTTTCTTTGGGGAAGTCAGATTTCAAGAGACCCTTGAAATGCTTCAATAATGGAAATTTACTCCTTTTTTTTTTTTCAGCTTTGTTGTTGTTGTTGTTAAGTGCCGTCGAGTTGTTTCCGACTCATAGCGACCCCATGCACAGCAGAACGAAACACTGCCCGATCCCGCGCCAGCCCCACAATCCCTGCTATACTTGAGCCCATCATCGCAGC
>NW_006921831.1:1764559-1770287 GCF_000298275.1 Orycteropus afer afer
CCCTTTCTCCTGCTCTCCAGTCCTGCTGCTTTGGGGGGGCCTGACTTTCCTCTCCTCAACTAATCCCTTCAGCTGATTGCTCTTTTCTCTGGCTTCCTGGCTTTAATTCCCTTTCTCCTGCTCTTCCGGCCTGCTGCTTTGGGCGTCCCTGAGTTGTCTCTCCTCACCTGTAACACTGGGGCTGACTGCTCTTCTGTCCGGGTTCCTGGCTTTTTTCAGCTTTAAGCAACAGAAATGTGTGGTCTCCCAGTCCTAGGAGGCAGGAAGTCCAACTCAAGGTGTCAGCAGGGCCGCCTTGTCCCTGAAGCCTCTAAGGAAGCATCCTTTCCCGCTCGCTCAGCTGCGGGTAGACCAGCTGCCGTCAATGCTGACCGCCCCCCCCCCCGTGTCCTCAGAGGACTCAGCCCCGTGGCATTGTCTTTTCTTTCTTTCTTGTTCAATTCACTGCATTTTGTGATCATTTTGCACAGCAGACAGCTGTCTGCAGCTGGATCCTTGGACCCAGCTTGTAACCCACCAAGGACACTCAAGGTCAACATGTGTCACCCTAGGGACTTCTTTCAGGGAAATACAAGGACGCTCCCACCAGGCTGCTCTGTCATCAGCTGCTGTGTGACAGAGTGGATTCAAGACGACCCCCCATGTGCAGAATGGGACTGCTCCCAGGGTTTGCAAGGACGTGACCTCTGGGAACAGACTGTCAGGTCTTCTGAGGTCCCTCTGCGTGGGTTCGAACCCTCAACCCTTCAGTTAGCGCCACCCGGGGACTCACACAGGCAGGTGGATTTGCTGTCAGGTGCTGTCAATTTGACTTCAACTCACAGCGGCCCCACAGGCTGTAATCATCAGGAGGGCAAGTAGCCAGGTCTTCTCCCCACAGAGCATTGCTGGCCTCATGGGCCAACTGTCAATGCCGTCAGCTGATGACTGGAAAGTGAGAGATTTGGGTCCACCCAGACACGCCTCAGAAGAAGGCCTGGCAACGTATTCCCAAAAGGTCACAGCCACTGAAAACCCCATGTGGCAGTTCTTTGACACACGTGGAGTCGCTGTCATCGGAGTTGACTTAACCGCAAATGACAGAAATGAAACTGCTGACCCCAACGGGGGCGCTTCAAAGCTCCCTGAACCCCTGCTGTGGCTGACAGACCTCCTCATTTGGCCAAGACCACCAGCACAACACACTCGCCGCCCGCCCTTGCACTGGCTCTGGGGGTAATGGCCATGAGCCGATCCTCTGTCACAATCCTCGAGGCAGAAGGAAGGGTCTTGCTGGCTAGGTCTGCAAGGGGCATGTAGCGCAGGTGGGGGAGAGGAGCCCGTGGCTGGGTCACGGTCACATGTCGGGCCTGACCGGGAGGGTTTTGACTCAGTCAGCAGCTGAGAGACAGCACTGCAGTTCCCTGGGAGGGACAGGCAGCTGGTGCGCCACTGGGACGGTTAATCATTAAGCCCTGGCAGGTCTCCCGGATACAAACCTGGCAGTGGCTGCATCTGCATCTCAGATAACCAGCAGGTAAGTTTTGCCCCAGCGTGTCCCAGCATTGCCAGGCTTGTCTGCTCAAAGCTGCACCCCTGCTCCTGGGAAATGCTAGAGACAGCCCCTCATGAGCAGGCAGGGATGGAGGGGCCGGGTAGGGGTCACCCCCCTCAGGTAGCTCCCTCCCTGGTGACTTGGGGGAGGGGTGGGAGCAAGGGGGCTACATTTCCCAAATAGAAAGACAGGGCATCCAGTTAAATTTGAATGTAACAAACCATATTTTAGTATAAATACATGCCAACCAAGCAGCCCTGGTGGCACAATGGTTCAGTGCTCAGCTGCTAACTGAAAGATCAGTGGTTCGAACCCACCAGCGGCTCTGTGGGAGAGAAGACCTGGCAACCTGCAAAGAGGACAGCCCGGGAAACCCTGTGGGACCGTCGGACTCCATCACACGTGGCCACTGTGCATCAGACAGGACTCAACGGCACCCAACGACGACGGCTCACAAATGCGACTGCCGGTGACTCAAACAGTTAGCACTCAACTGAATGGTCGGTGGTTCAAACCCCCAGGGCACCTCCAAAGAAGGGCCTGGCTGTGTGCTTCTGAAGGGTCCCAGCTTCGAAGACCCCAAGGGGCTATACTTATACACAGCATCTCCAGGAGCCAGAGTTGACTCCATGGCAGCCAAGAGCAGCTTAAGGAAGAACAAAGCTGGTGTCCACCAGGAATGGAAATGCAACTGGGAGCCCGTATTTCCTCCGACGACCCTGAGCGAGGGTGGAGACGCTGAGTCTGAGTCTCTGACGCCACAGGACAAGGGTGCAGGGGAGGCTCCCAGAGACGGACGGAAGCACAGGAAAGACTACGATGGGTCTGAAAAGCGGGCGTCCCTGGCAGAGTCAGAACCAGGTCAGGTGAAGAGGAAATCATCACAGCCTTGGCAGCTGTTCTCAGTCTAACTAACCTCTCAGGGGGGACATTTCCAGCAATAAAAACCCACTCGATAAAGTTCAGTGGCTTTCCATCTGAGCTTCTCATCGGCCCTGCCAGGAGTGTGTTAAGGACGAAGAAATAAAATCATCGCGTAAAAGCAATTTGAACTGCTGCCCAGTGTTTCACTGGGACCTCGATGCAAGGAAACGCAACATCTGAAGCGAGCTCCGTAGGCCCCTGGCAGCTGCAGCAGACAGGCAGGCAGGTTTTCCTGCTCGCTCCTCCTTCGGCAGGGCTGCAACTGTGAATCTGACCTGGCACAGGGGACAAGTCTGTTTAGAAAAAGAGGGGAAAGCCACCCCCTCACACACACACTGGGACGGCTAGAAGGCCCCGGAGGGGCACGGACAGTTTGCGCTGGACTGCTGACCTGAGAGTTTGCGGTGGGAAGCCTGACAGTCTGCTTCCATTAACACGTACCCGATAAAACCCTGGGCAGCACGCGTCCTCCTGTAACACATGGGACATGAGCCAGAATGGCTCCCTGGAAACTGACGATCATAGGACGACTGTGCTCAGAAAAATGATCAGTTGCAAGGGCTGGGTGAGCAAGGACGTGCAGACATGGGAACCCGCGTGCACGCTGGTAGGGACATAAGATGGTCCAGCTGCCGTGGAAAACGGTCTGACAGTTCCCCAAAAAGCTAAACATAGCATTAGCGTGGGACCCAGCCATTCGACTCCTAGGTCTGCGTCCTGAGGAACCAAACACAGGTGTTCAAACAAACGCCTGTGCACGGCTGCTCGTAGCAGCACAGTTCATAGCAGCCCGAAGGCAGAGACCACACAGGTGCCCACCACAGAGGCACGGACACACGACGGGGTCCATCCACGCAACAGAACGATACGCAGGCATGAAGAGAATGGGGTCCTGATGGTAGATCCTGTGGCTGAACCCTGAAAACATGCTGAGAAGCTAAACACAAAAGGGCAGATCTCGTGAGATCTCACTCACGTAAATAGCCAGGGGCAGATCTCGTGAGATCCCACTCACGTAAATATCCAGAACCAGCTAATGTAAGAGACCAAGGCTCATCAGTGATCAGCAGGAGGCAGGGGGCCTGGTGGTGCAGTGATGAAAGACCTCGGCTGCCAGCCGAAGGTCAGCGGTTCAAACCCACCAGCCGCTCTGCAGGAGAAAGATGGGGCGTTCTGCCTCCGTAGAGACTGGCAGACTTGGAAACCCTATGCAGGTCGCTGTGAGTTGGAACTGAATCAATGGCAGTGAGCTTGGTTTGTTTATGTGTATTTGTGTGTCGTTTTTATTTTATTCTGGTGAAAATACACATAACAAAACACACCCCATCCCAACAATTTTGACAGTTTCAACAATGCAGGCACACCAGTGACACTCTTCCCAGGTGCACAAGTTCTCACCTTTTCCCAGTCATCCCGTGGCCGCTAACGTAACAGCCAACACTCCCACTTCCCCTTCACGCTTTGATGTCTAGTTACACACGTGGTCTCGGTAAGTGCTGAGGAATATGTGTACTTTACACGTGATTGTTGGTTGTCAGGTTGGCTCTGCCTCCTGATACCCCCAGGCAGTCTGCTGGTCTGATGGAGCCCCTGAGACTATGGCCCCTAGTCACCCTTCAGGTCTGGAACTGAACTCACTCCTGTGACTTCCAGCCAAAAAATAAACAGGCATATGGGGTGAGCATTTACATCAGGTAGATAACGCTTCCCGGAGTGATCGAGCCTGAGAGAACAGAAGGGCAGTGTTTGCACAGGGAGCCAGGTGGGGGCGGGGAGCCGGAATGAACGGGAGGGAAGGACACAAGGAAGAGGTAACCACAGGCAGGAAGCAGGAAGAGAGCTGTTACACTATGGGGAATGGCAGTCAAGGCCATGAAACAAGATGTGTGTGAACTGCTGTCTGGAAAATGAATTTGCTCTGTCAACTTTCACCCAAATCACAATAAAATTTAAAAAAAAAGAAAGAAAAAAAGATTTTTGAAGCAAATGTGACAAAATTTAAAAATGTTCATTCTGGTGATGGATACAAAGTTGCCACATGTTCTTCTACTTTTCTATACATTTATAACATTTTCCACTAAAGATATTTTGGAAATTAAATGACTGTAACGTGGCACCCGCCTGTAACGATCTCTGCCAGGTGAGCCCCTGATCAACCCCGTCAGAACACTGACAGGACGCAGAGGTCGGGCGGGGCCCCGGGAGGAGAGAGACCGGAGGCCACGGGGCAGAGACGATGATTTGGGGGCTCCCTATGCCTCGGCCCAGGGCTAAGTGTTTCTGTATCTCCCTCGGGTCACACAAGAACTGGGTCTGCCACTGTCCCTGTTTTACACATAGTTACTGGGAGGCTCTCAGGATGAGGCCCTGGCACCCGGCCGGGAAGGGAAGGCCCTACACCCAAATCCAGGAACCCCCCTGAGCCCCTCTGCCCCACGCTTCTGGAAGGAAGAGGCACCGTCAGGAAGGTTTCTCAGACCAGCAGCGCCAAGGGCAGATGCTTCCTTTGACTGTCTTCCGGGATACTTCCCAGAGACCTGGGACCGAGAGAAGCACAAGCTGAAACTGCCCGAGAAGGACGAGGCGGCGTCGCATCACCGGGCAAGGAGACGCCACCACGCTGGGGACAGGGGCACCCCAGCAGGGAGTCCTGAGGAGGTCGGAGGCGGAAGGTGAAATACTGCACACAGACATTTTTCATTGAACGAGTCGACCACTTTTGCAGCAGTTTTGGGGTTGCAGGAAGTTGACAGCAAACCCAGGCAGCCCCCACACTCCCCTTCTCCCCACATCTTACAGTCCTGGGTCGCAGCCTCCTCACACCAGCCTCACAGACACGGCCTCTCTCAGACCGTCGTCGGCGAGAGAGCAGCGAGCCCTCTGGGCCCTCACTCCATCTGCTCTGACGAGCCTGCTGCATCCATGACCTAAATGAAGTGTAAGATCAGAACAGGATCCCAGGGCCCAAACATCTAGGGTCCCTTCATTTCCAGCCACCCGTCTGTCCCCGTGGCATCCTGCGGTGGCTGGCACATTACCGTGAGGCTGGAAGCCAGGCCACTGGTACCTCACACACCAGCAGGGTCCCCCGTGGCAGACAGGGTTCAGCAAAGCATCCAGATCAAGACAGGCCTGGTGACCTGCTTCCAATACTGAGCCAACAAAACCCAGGGATCCCAACGGAACACCATCCGGCATCGAGCTGGAAGGCTCTCAACACACACAGTGCCTGCAGCAGTGGACATGAACGTGCCAGCCTTCAGGACGGAG
>NW_006921831.1:1770827-1793490 GCF_000298275.1 Orycteropus afer afer
GGACAAGCCAAGGCGCCACCTGTCCGAAGCGTTCACCAGCAAGTGACCCAGCACACATCCAAGCATCTCCACCTGGGACAGTGGCTGCCTTTGGAATCTCTAAAGGCACCTTCTAAATCACAGGTTGCCAGAAGTTAAGTGAAATTGTTGAGTCTGGCACCTGGGCACATCCAAGGGGACAATTACAGAGTTCTGCAACATCTACGGAGAGGCAAGGTGCCGAGAAGGGCTCCAAACTAAGATGTGTCAGTTACTGAAACACAAAAAATCCTCGAACCCTAGAGGGTGTACAGCGCTCTGCACAATGCCAGAACCCCTCCGAAGCCCAGCCGCTGCCCTCCACTGTGGGGCACACGCTGCAGGCACCCCCAGGACGGCTCCAGCCACCTTCCCTGGTACCACCGCTGCCTCCTTCCGCCACCATCCCTAATCACGGCGTTTAAGCCTGGCGTGGGTTTTCTGTAATCCCTATCATCTCAGCATCTGTGGGAACCTGCCTTTTCTTTGCAGTCTTCCTTTCAATTGTCATCTTTTCTTTTCTTAGAAAGGACCTTGAAGAATGGCCTTTTTCCTGCTGGAAAGTTGAGACCACGGAGCTGACCTCACCGCATAAGCATCCCTTGCAGGCTCCCTCGGGGAACACAGCCAGGTCCCACGTCTGTCCTGTGGGTCTCCTGCTCCGAGAACCCGTGCTGTCCACCAGCCCAGCTCAGCAGCCTGACTGTTCCCAGCACAGCGAGCAGGAAGCCCAAACGCCACGCTCGCTGCTGTCCCCAGGTGCACCACCCAGCTCGGGCTCTGAGCCCACTCTCCAGAAGAATGTGCTCGTTCTCAGAGAATCTAAGAAGCCGAGCACATTTAGAGAGCTCCTCCGTGTTACAGCCACCACAGACTTGGAGCACCTTCCAACCAGACAGGCTCGTCCTCCCCGACTCTGTCAGCCAACACCCTGGCATGATCCGAAGGGTTTTTAGTGGCTGATTTTGCAAGTAGATTGGCAGGACTTTCTTCCCAGTCTTCTTCTTCTTCCCACACGCTTCCTCCAGTGACATGCATGGTGGCTGGGCATGACTGGCAATCACAATGGGGTCTCCTGTGTGGAAGGAATGACCTGTGAGCCACCAAAGTACCACAGACAGACAGAGGGCCTTCTGATGAGAGTCCCAAAATTCAATTTCCATAAACCTTCGCTGGCCAGTGAGGAACAGTGCGGGACCTCCTGGAGCTGGCCACCAGCGGTACCATTCTCTGCCTGTCCTGTGGAGAGGACTAAAGCATTTTGCCAACTTTTCTGGGGACAAATGTCATATTTGTTTTGTTCTTGCAGGAAAAAAAAAAATCACCGAGATGCAAAGGACTCTGGGTATCCTTCTTCCAGACAGGCTCACGGACACGTCTCCTCCAAGTCACAGGAAGTGGGCTTTCAGGTGTCTCAGTGGTGCTCGTTGCCAGTTGATTGTTGTTGTTGTTGTTGTTTGCCATCGAGTCGATAGAGAGTGGAAGTGCAGAGGACGCAGGCAGCAGTTTGCACAGGGAACGGTGGAGGAGGTAACCAACTTGGATAATCCTTGGGCTGGCAATTAGAACAGGTTTTCCAGCAAGTGTGGAACCAGAGAGAAAAGGCCACAAAACACCGAGTCTCCTACCCTAACTCCCTCCAGCTCTGCTTCAGACAGGGCCACGTCCACAAGCTAATGTCCAGGCTACAAAAAAAAAAAGAAAAGAAAAGTTCCAGATGCCTAATTAAAATAACACGGCCATCTAAAAAACACCTACAGATGGTACGTGTGAGAAAACTCACAACCACATAAATGAGCGAGCATAGCAGCCCACATGCCAATGGGGAACAAGTTCACCTCAGCCCGGGATGAAGCCCCAAAGGCACTGGAGTGAAAGCCCAATGACACCGGTGTCGTCTCTGGCAGCGACCTTGGACTCTGCAGCAGACCACTGCAGAGGAAGCAGACAGTCACAGGGCCCAGAAAGGACCTTCTCCAGGCCCTCCTGTGAACACTCGCCTGGCACAGTCACACCCCTCTGTCTAAGGCATGTCTGGGTTTACAGCGATCTTCCCATGCCGTGTGCAAACTGACACACCTGCTCCCTCAAGTACCCCCACAAAACGCAGCAAAGGGATTTTGTTGAATGCATGTAAACACAAGGAGAAAAGGACTGAGAAGCAACAGTGGGGTCTGGAAAGGAGAGCAGGTCGGTGCACAGCTGCCTTCCGGGTCCTGAGGAAGGACCTGGACTTGCCCCTCTGTCACACAGCTCCCAGGTGCGCACTTTTGAAAAGCACTATCAAGCTGTGACCGGGTTCTTTATGGAAGTGAATGCCTGGCCTGTGCGGGCCTTGTGAATCTCAGGCTTGGTAGTCCCATTGCGGATGAATCAGCTCTGATTTTACGATGACAAAGGTGGGAGGGGCCCAACAAGCCTCACTTGTCAAATGCCAGTAGTCTATTAAAAAAGACCACTGACCTGGTCCTAGCACCACACTTGACGTGAAAAGACGCTGGTAGCCCATTGGGGAAAACTGTTTCCTCCCATCCCTCGCTTAAAGCAATGTCTCTGATTCAGTGGGGCCCTCGACTGACAGAGGTTTTCCTAAATGCCTCGGCCCCGTTTTTTGGTGGCTCAGCTAAGCTGAAACCCAATGGCAGCCACTAGGCTGCTCCTTGCCAGTCTCAGTGCCAATTACACTAAAAAGGATGTGGTCGTTGTACTTAGTGGAGTAACTCAAGGCCATCCTTAGTTCCGGCCCATGCTCCCCTTAATGAATGGCATACATTTCCTGACACATGGGCAACTGTTGGCAATGACCTAGTGGTTTGGTCAGCCACTTGGGAAAGAACAAATTGACAAAAGATATCCCTCAGTAGGGCCACACACTATGAAGACAAATCAAGGCTGCTCACTGTAAAGGCTGGGCCATCCTTGGAGGGACCATGATAAGGGCTCATTCTCTAATGAGACACTGGAGTCAAGATGATGACTGCATTTGCACTGCCCACATTGCCAACACCACTGCCGATACCCATCTTCGTAGCACATATGCCTACACACCCAACACAAAGTGAAGGACTCTACGTTCCCGATGCACAGACTTCCACTGCACACCAGACTGCAACTCCGGCCAAAAGTTGACCATCCTGTCCCTCAATAAGGAAGAACAAACTGCCCCGGCATCTCTGGCAGACTGACTACATTGCACCCTTGGCATTGCCCTCTCCTCCCTTAGTGTGCTCTTGGCAGTGCCTCGTCGCTTCATGCTTTTCAAGCTGCAGTGTTGCTGCCCCAGTCCAATCAGCCACGACTGACCACACTATTGTGGTTCTTTAAACTAATCTGTATGCCCTCAGCTTTCCATACCATTTGCGGTCTGACAATGGTACACCTTTTATCACAAAAGTCACTCAACAAAAAAGACAGATGCTGTATGATCACATGCATATGAAATAAGCAAATATATAGAAATTTAAAAAATCATTACTGGTTAGTGGTTACTATAGGTGGGAGGAAGGAGGAAAGAGAGAGTTTTTGCTTAGTTAACATTGAGTTTATGTTAATGGTAGCAGAATCACTTGGAAAAGGGTAGCAAGAATGGTTGCATGACATGAAGCAGTCATCAATGTGACTGAATTGGACATGTGGAAATTGTTGAACTGATATATATTTTGTTGTGTACATTTTCACTATTTTAAAAAAAGAAAAAAAAATTCACTCAACAATGGGTCTTCATGTTGCCTACCACCCACAAACCCACTGCCACCGAGTTGATTCTGACTCATAGCAAACCCTCTGGGTTTCCAAGGCTACAAATCTTTATGGAAGTGGATTGCCTCATCTTCCTCCTGCAGAGCAGCTGGTGGGTTTGAACCGCCAGCCTTCTGGTTAGCAGCCAAATGCCTTACTCACTGTGCCACAGGTATTTGGTATTTTTGAACATTAGAACAGCCTCCTCAAAACCAACTCAAAAGATGTCTAACTCTCCATCCTCACCTCCTCCTGGCTCACACACCTGGCTGTTTCATCACTGAAGGAGGGGGTTCCCAGGAGAGACCACCTCTCATTGGTCATTTCCTGGGTGGGTAATGGTCAGAATGAAAGAGGTAGGGATCACACACAGACCAATTGTGAAAACTCAGGGCCCCACTCTGACCATTCCTAGGCATGATGCTTCTTCCTGTCTTCCAACAACAGGCCAGCACAGCTGGTGCATCCGTGAGGTGGCACCCAGCTGAAAAACGACCTGGAGACTCCAATGTACTTCTGCGTCACCCACCTGGATTCTCCTGCTGGGTTCATGTGGTTCTAGACCATAAAGAAGATGAGTCACTTGACTGAGTTCACCATTTGCCAGCCTTCTGCGGTGGCTCCCATAGAACAAAGTGGGGGTGTAATTAGTTTCTGCAAGTTTTATAAAAATTCCCTTGTCCCTTTTGCACCTGCCCCTTCTGGATGAAAAGTCCAGGTGCAAGTAGTGATGGCTGATAGAGGGTGAAGTGACGGCAATCACAGTGAGATGCTGATGCTGAAGCTAGGGGGAAGAGTGATGACCCCAGCATGCAGGTAGAGGAAGAACATTAATAATCTTTGTCTTTCAGAATCATCCCAGGAGCCTTCCATGCAAAGGAAAGCACACTGTCTTAGTCTAGAAACTCTACCAACACCCATCCACCACGGGTGACCCTACAGGTGTTTGAAATACTGGTTGCACACTTCCAGCTTCACTGCAACACACAAGTCACCACGGGACAACACACTGACAGACGGGTGGTGATGCAAGTATCAAAATTCAATTTAGAAAGGCCTTTGATGGCCAGTTAGGAATCAGCGAGCAGCATCATTCCCACACTGTCACAAGAGCCTTAAATGTACCTGACTGCTGGGTCTAGCCTTTCCTCTGCAATGGCTCTGACCACAGTTTGATCGTCATAAATCTTAATCTTACTGAGCAATCTATCAGACACTGCTGAGGATGACTTCAGCTCTTACCATTCAAAACACTGGTCAACACTCTCATGTCTTCCTCACCTCCATTCCTGACGCTGTTGACCAATCATTCTGAAGGGTGGAGAAATGCCACTGGACTAGTGCCAGGGACACACAGGGCAGAAGGGACTGAGTGCCTGCAAAAACGGCAAGGAGGCCACATCTTCCAACCTCCTCTAACCCTACAAGGGGAAGGCAGGGTTACCAGCAGTAACCCAAGGCCTATTCCCACAAGGCCAGACATGCGGCCTCCCTCCAGCCCTTTCACCAACCATTCCTCCCAAAGCACCCACCACCTCTCCTCTGGGTTCGATAATTCACTGCAGTGGCCACACAGAACTCACAGATTACGGGGTTTATTAGGGAAGCACCAGGCTACCACTCAAGTTCAGGAAGAATTCTCAGTCTCTCTCCCAGCCCACTGTCCCTCAGCCAACAGTCTCTCACAGTCTCTTTCCCAGCAGTGCTGGTCCCTCGGTGTCTCGCTCAGCAATGCGTGTCTCTTTCCGGGCTGCGTGTCTCTTTCAGCAGCACATCTTCCTCAACCAGCAGTCAGAGAGAGTTCTGCCTCTAGAAGGCCTCCTCTTGAGCCTGGCAGAGTAGCCAAACTAGCCAATCATAGCATCAGAACTCTAAGCACCTGAAAGAGAGTGGGCACCTCCCAGAACATTGTTTTGTACCACTCCCAACAGAAATACTCCAGGTGGACAACTTCAGCAATCAGGAGCTCCTCAGTTGCTCATAGAAAATTCCACCTTAGAGTTTACAAAGACTTATGGGTAGAAAAGCCACACTAAAGTAATTTACTACACCGCAGTGCCCTTAGGCTGCCCCATCAGAATCAAGGACTAGACTCCATTACTCCAAGTGCATCAGGAACTTTACGACGTGTCAGACACCAGGGAAGCCATGTTGGAAGCACTGTCAACTTCTGTCCCCTAGGTGATGTAAGTCCCACTTGAGGGTTCCAATCATTGTAAATGACTCTTACTTTTCAGGAGCACCATGGGCACCCTAGGACTACACTTCCTGTGTAGAAGCCAGGCATTACCTTGCCTCCCTCCACAGCAACCAGAGACCTACACTTCAGGGGTGGTCATGGGACCTTCAGTAGGTCCCTGAGTAGTGCAAGCAGTTTGAGCTCATTTACTAACCTGAAGGTTGACGGTTTGAACCCCCCAGAAGTGCTGCAGAGGAAAGGGCTGGCAGTCTGCTTCCAAGAAAACCCTCCAGAACATCCTATTGTGTAATACACAGGGTTGCTGAGCTGTAATCAGTTAATAGCAACAGGTTTGGGTTTGGGTTAGATGAGACCTTCAAATGTTCAAGCAAACATTACCGGTAGGTCACACAGCCCTCAGCTGACAGCAGAGACCTGTCCAAAATGAGGTGACCCTCAATTACTTGGAGGGTGAGCTCACTTATAATTTAGGTGCACTCTGAAGGTAGTTACTCCCACTAGGAAAGGAACTTGTCCCTGGCTTCAGCTGAAGTGACTAATGACACCACCTTAGCCTTGGATGGCATTCAAACCATCTTCAGCTCATTGTCCAGATTGTAATGGATGACAGAGTTGTCCTTGACTTATAGTCACTGCCACACAGGATGCAGCCTGAGACCCTGCCCAAAATGTCCCCAAAACTGGAGGACAGAAGCCCCTCCCACGGCCCCGGGCCCTCGCACTCCCTCCCAGATCTCGGTTCAGAAGGAAGACCTAGCAAACACATCGCCTCCCCACCCTGAGCACACACCATCCCAGCAGGCAGAGCATTTCCAAGAAGGACCGGCGGGGATCCCTCCAGAAACAGAATTCCCTCCCCCCCAGGAGGGCAACTACTGTGCAAGGTGACGGAAAACAGTTCATACTGATGGCCAGTGTATGAAATGCACGACTGAAAAGTGGAGGAGCCAAGGCCAAATGTGTTACCCAGGCAACCAGGTCACACAGTGGAAACAAACAAACAAAAAAAAACCCACTGCTGTCGAGTCGGTTCTGACTCACAGTGACCTCTCCTTGGGCTTCCAAGGCGGTATCACACGGAAGTACATTGCCTAGTCTTCCTTCAGAGGAGTGGCTGGTGGGTTTGAACCACCAGCCTTCTGTTTAGCAGTCAAATGCCTTAGGCACTGCGCCACAGTGGAGATGATGAAATTAACTTCACAAAAGTCAAGATGAAACCGAACTACAATGCCTGAACAGAAAATGATGGCACATGGGGATCCCACTCACTCATTATTGTGGATTGAATTTTGTACCTCAAAAAAATATATTGACCGTGGCCTCGTTTGGGGAAATGGGGTCTTTCTTTAAGGATTCTATCAGTAAGGTCAAACCAGAGTAGCATGGGTCCTTGTCCTGATTCCTTTTGGCTCGTGTATAAAACAGGGGCAGACACGGAAGCAGAGTCACACACAGGAGAGAGGCAGGCACCATGTGACAACAGCAGCGGACACATCCGTAAGCAGCAAAGGAGCACCAGAGATTGCCGGCAGCTCCAGGCCTAGGAGAGGCACCTGGAACACAGCCTCTCACATCCCCTGGAGGAGAGCCACCCCTCCAAGACTCTGACTGGACTTGGAGCCTCTAGAACTGCAGGAAAATAAATCTCTGTCCTCGAAGCCACCTCCTCGGGCCACTTCTGTCCCAGGGAACTACGGCCCCTCACGAGGTGCTGTGCTGTCTCTCCCTGCTCCATCATCTCCTGGCCCGACGGTATCCGTTTCTGGTCTCCGAATTCCCATGGGTGATCAGTCAACATGCGTGTCACTGATGGATTACATACAACCTAGAGAAGTGTTACCCGCACCTGACACATGAGCCGACAGACGCTCAGACAGGACGACTGGTGTGTCCAACCTTGTACAGCTGATAGGTCCTGAAACCTGCTCTGAACCCAGGTCGTCAGCTCCACACGGTTACTGCTGGATCCCCCGTGCTTCTCTGGGGAGTCACTCAAGGCCACTCCGATTTCAGGGCCGAAATCCCCAGAGGCTGGGCAGGATCAGCCACTAGGATGAGGGTCAGCTGCCAGGTTGCAGTGAGGAGAGAGAGAAGACAGGACCCAGGAACTGAGCACACAACTTGGACTCAGACTGAAAGAAAGAAGACGTCCCAGGAAGATCAGCCACCTGTCCCCGGCCCAGCTCAGACTTCATTGGCAGAGAAGCTGCAAGTGATGACCTGGATGGCAGGTGATACCAGGCGGCCACCTGGAGAGCTGTGTGCCACCTGGGTAGCCACCTGGAGGCTTACGTGCCTAGCAGGAAAAGAACGGATCCAGCAAGGCGGAGTGGGCCGGCCCAGCTGCCTTGAGCACTCACACCTGGCCACTGATGCTGCTGTTTCTCTCCTCCCAGCTCTCGCCAACCAGTCAACAGCCACTTACAAGCAGCGGAGAAATGGTTTATAAACTCCAAAGAAAGACTCTGCTGCTCACAGCTTCAGACGGCAGGCAACAGGTCCTTTCCACGGTCTGCCGTTTAATCAACACCTGAGCCCCAAAGACAGCGGTGGTGCGTGTTTAGTGAGGGAACAAGGAACGAGAGACGTCTTAGTCTCTTAGTGCTGCTCTAACAGAAATACCACAAGTGGATGGCTTTAGCCAGTGGCATTACTACGGGGTGCAGAGGTATGGACCACACCGGGTGACACTCAGAGGGAATGACACCAAAAAGACTGTCTATAAAATTTCTGTAGTGTTTCAGCAGAAATGTATTCTCTTTTTATAAAAATATGCCTGTAGTTACTTGTTGTTGTTGTTATTTGCCGTCGAGTCACCCCTGACTCACAGCGACCCCTCCTTGGGTTTCCAAGGCAGTATCACTACGGAAGTAGGATTGCCCAACCTTCCTTCCAAGGAGTGGCTGGTGGGTTTGAACCGCCAGCCTTCTGGTTAGCAGTCAAGTGCCTTAGGCACTATGCTACCAGAGCTCCCTGTAGTTACTTATAGCAACAAAAATTCTTTATAAGCCCAGCTGACATGGATCAATACACCTATAAGGCTAACACTCTGCTGATTTTCTCTTTGTACTGTCTCATGCTCTCTCATCACAGCTGTTGTTGTTACCCAATCACAATGGTGCTTCTGATCACGTGGTTTCATCGGGACACACTACAGCAGCTGTGCTTGTAGGCGGGAGCCTCTCAGCTGCGCTGGCCCGGGGACGACTGTGAAGCACACGGCCTGTGCAGCTCGGCTGTGGACGCCTCAGGTGAGCACTTGGCTGGGTCCTGTCCACCTGTCACGACTTCTCTGCTAAGCCAGTTGCAAAGAAGGTCAGCTTGTCCTTGAGGACCTGCCCAGGGAGGGGCTGTGTGGGCCAAGGTGCTGATGACACGTGTCATACACACATTTCCATGGGTGCCCTACAGGACAGCATCGGGCACTAGTACACACCGAGGGGACTAGACGCACTAAGTCACAGGCACTGAGTGGGCCCAGGGTTGAGAGTTCAGGCCTGGACCTCCAGCATCACAGACTAGGTGGTTTCCGGGCCGCACATAGCAGCTGGGCAGGAGTGGGGATCCAACCTCAAGATGAGACTGGGTGCTTCAGGCCATGGGTGTATATGAGGTCAGACATCACCCCAACAGACGTTCAGCAGTGCATCTCTGTAGGTATATGTATTATTTATACACATGTTATGTATATATATAGGCACTATGCTACCAGACCTCCTCAACAATGTATATATATACACACATACACACCCACGTACATAGGACATGCACTTAGCACCATGTGACAGACAGCTGAACACTCACAGACCATGTCACACGGATATGGATATTAACAGGAGTCACTCACGGTGCCAACAGTTAGGCTCTTGACCACTTGCGGAAAGTCTGAGGTCCGAACCCACCCAGGGTGCCTGGCAGTCTGCTCCCGCTCCCGAAAGGTCCCAGCCTTGAAAATCCCATGGTGCGGCTCCGCTCCGCACACGTGAAGTGCCATGAGTTGGAATCCACTGGACAGAAATGAACAACATGCTCACTGCCAACCAGGGGGCTAGACCCTCCCCTGGGTCGTCGCGACTTCCTACTCCACTTCTCCGAGGACTCGATGACAATGGTGATGCGTAAACAAGGGGGCTACGTCTGGGAGAGAGCCCAACTGCTCACACATAAAGCGAAACTGCTCCTTTTCGGTGATAACTCAGGAAACACGCCCCACTCCCTGCCTGGAAACCAGCCTCCCTTGATGGAACCAGATGATGTGAGACTTCCCAGCCTGGCCCCCCCTGTAAACAGGAAGGCGGAAAGTGTCACGAGACATTTCAGATGAAAAGACACACAAGGAAGGGGTTAACGGACCACAGTGAGTCACCCTGAATGAGAAGCTCCCAGTAGGAACGTTACCTAATCAATCCAACTTCATCTTCTCTGCTTTCAGTCATTACTAGAATACGCGCTTACAAATGCAAATTGCAAAGAAATCTATATTCATTAAGGCCTTTCTTCCCCTAGAGATTCTATCCAGCTATCAGGAGGCCATCAGCTCATAAAGGTGACGGGAAAAGCAAGCGCGAGAGAATGCAATCAAGCCGCTTAATTAAATCATACACAGGGCACCCCCAGAAATAATGAAGTGGCTCTTACAGAATGTCACAGCTGTGGTGGAGACAACCTTCCTGTCAAAGGTAAACACCCGACTGAAACCCAGGCGAGCAGCTCACTCTTCCTTACTCTCTGGACAAGTTCCCGAGAAACAAGCCTGTCTGGAAAGGACCAGAAAAGGAAGAGGGGGAAGTCCTTCTTCCAGGGGTGCCTTGTGAGGCGCACAGAGAGACAGTCCCCTTTGAGGCAATGCTGAAATGTAACACCGTAGCGACAGAAAAGCTAAAGGCAGAATCTCCCATGGCATCCTCAACAAGCCAACAAGATGGCCAACACCCAACATGGTGGCTGGAAGGGCATCCCCAGGCCCAGGGGCCACCCCCCAGCCACAATGGATTCCTAGCCCACAGGACCCTGTGGCCACCTCAACACAGCCTACAGCAATTCCATCTTAAAGGGGACTTACTTTCTCTCCTCCACTCTGTGTCTCTCTTCTTAATTCCTGAAAGAGGTACTCATTTCCTGGGTTCACCTATCATGAGCCACATGGATTCTGTATGGACTTGACCTTCAGCTTGATGTTTAAACTCCTAGTTCCACACCCAAAAGAGGTGTTGGAATCACCATGGGAACAGGAGGAACCTGAAGTTGGCCAATGTTTGCAATCTCCTCAAAGTCAAAGGACACCATGGTGGTCCCAGCATGGTAGTCAGGAGTGGAGTCCCTGCTAGGCTGGCTCAGAGACTCCCCCTGGAAGCCACCACCTCCCAGAGCCAATTCCTCACCTCAAGAGCTGTCCTATTTCGGGCCACCTGGCACCATCAACTGGAGTGGCTCAGACAAGACTGTGATCACTCCTGTCTTACAGGTAAAGCAAGGCACAGGCAGAGCCCTGAGGTCTTACCAACACTTAATGTATCCAGGTGAGAGGATCAGGCAGGTAGCTAGGTAACCCAAGGGACAATTTTTTCTTCAAGGTGGCCATTAAGGCCCCATCAGAAGATGCTTTTCTGCTAGGGCCACTACCACACTAGAGGCTGCTAGTCTGCTAGGACCACCATCACCACAGGATGCTGGTCTGTTAGGACCGCCATCACTGGAGGATGCTGGTCTGCTAGGACCACCAAAACTGGAAGTGGCCTGTCTGATAGAACCATCATCACTAGAGCATGCCAGGGTGCTAGGACCTCCATCACTGAAAGACACTAGTCTAATATGACCACCAAAACTGGAGGACACTGGTCTACTAGGACCACCATCACTAGAGGTGCTGGTCTGCTAGAACAACCATCACGGTGGGCACTGGTCTGCTAAGACTGTCATCACAGGGGAGGAGGCCAGTCTGTTAGGACCTCCATCACACTCAGCTATGATCAAGCCATGGGCACCAATTAGGGTCTACACACTTGCATACTCCAGCACCTGCCTGGGTTCAGGCTGAGAAGCCAGGGACATGGTAGGGGAAGGAGAAGCCAGGATGCAGGAAGGTGGAGGACATGCATCTGCTCATCCCCTTTCTCAGTGCCCTCTGCCTTCAATCATTCACAAACCACCTTGGTTTAAAAGGAAAACGAGAGGCAAGCCAGTAATCAAGACTTAACTGCTCATTCCACAGGGCTGACTAAGATGGGAGAGATGTGATTTCAAGCTGAGGCCCCCCCTCAAGGAGCTATGAAGATCACCGAGTTCCAGCAGTCAATAAAGTTGGAAGGAATTACACAGGGCGTGAAGAGTCTGCAGAAACGGCCATAAAGGGTCTTTCAGAGCAGTCTGGAAGTGACGGAGATGTCTTATGAGAATCAAAGAAATCCAGAATAGAAACAAGCAATTAAGGAAGTTAGCAATCAATTATTTTTCTTTCTTCTTTTTTTTTTTTTTTTTTTGAGGGAGGGGAGATGGATTGGAGATTCAAATAGTACAAGAATCCAGGCTCTAATGCCTTGAGCACAGGTCCTGGTATGGTGGACTGCAAGGCCTCAAAACCAAAACAAAAACCAGCTGCTGTCATGTCGATGTCCACTAATGGCGACCCCATGTGTGCCCCAGGGGAACTGCACTCCACGGGGTTCCAGGCTGTGAACTTTCAGGAGCAGACTGAGTCTTTCTTCTGAGGCACCTGTCAGTGGCCCAAACCACCAGCCTTCAGGTGCGCAGCCAAGCACTTAACCATTTAACCACCCAGCCGTCCAAGGAAGATGTGCTAAAGCTGAGAGAGTGCCACATGCTTCCAAGGATGACTGCTGCTGTTAGGTGCCATCGATTCAGCTCCGACTCACAGTGGCCCCAGGAACAACAGAACGAAACACCGCCCGGTCCTGCACCAGCCTCAGAATCCCTGGTTCTTGATCATATGCTACTTCCTGAAATGGTAGAATGTCAACTAGGTTTTTTTGTTTTGCCACCTCCTGAAATGGATGAACATTGTCCAATTCTTTCTGGTACAGTGACTCTGTGTATTCCTTCCATCTTCTTTTGATGCTTCCTGCATCATTCAATATTTTGCCCACAGAATATTTTGCAACTTGAGGCTTAAATTTTTTCCTCAGTGCTTTCAGCTTGAGAAATGCCCAATGTGTTCTTCCCTTTTGGTTTTCTAACTCCAGGTCTTTGCACATTTCATTATAATAATTGACTTTGTCTTCTCGAGCTGCTCTTTGAAATCTTTGGTTCAGCCCTTTTATCTTGTCATTTCTTCCATTTGCTTTAGCTACTCTCTGCTCAAGGGCAAGTTTCAGAGTCTTTTCTGATATCCATTTTGGTCTTTTCTTCCTTTCCTGTCTTTTTAATGACCTTTTGCTTTCTTCATGGATGATGTTCTTGATGTCATCCCACAATTCCTCTGGTTTTCAGTCATTGGTGTTCAATATATCAAATCTATTCTTTAGATGATCTCTAAATTCAGGCGGATATATTCAAGGTCGTGTTTTAACAACAAGGACAACAACAGTAGCTGGCTTTTCTAATTTAAATCTCAAAAAAGGTGAGGCTGCAGGTGGGTGGAGGGCCAGAGACCAAATTGTGACCTGGGATCAGTTGATCTCCGTTATAGGGGGAGTCAGGGTTCAATCAATCCTGTTCAGAGTAGTTGACGGTTGATCTGTTCTTCTCCATCCTCTTCTCCTACAAGCCTCGCTGCAGCTGGCCTGCGTAGAGCCCCTTGCTTTTATTTATTTATTTATTTGGAGTCAGCGTGGCCTCCCTGTGTGCATAGAGAGTAACTGCTCAGAATAAGCCTTACAATCCCACGTCTTTGAGTCTTGAAGAATTGAACACTATCAGTAAAAGCCAGCCGTACAAATAAATGTGATGGCCATTAACATCAGTGCCCTGGTCTCCTCAGGGAAGACCAGCAACAACCAGCGATGCCTGAAGGCCCCCAGGCCTCTCCCACTGAGTCTCTGTCTCCTTCTTCCAACCAACAAGCAAACACTTAGTTTGTGCCTCAAACTCCTCCAGGTGCTTGGGATCTGTCGTCAAACAAAGCCAACCACTCCCTGTCCTTAGAGAGCTTACATCCTACTGGGAATTAGAGCAGACTTGAAAGGGGAATAACTTAAAAACAGGTATTTTTCAATTGCACCGCAGTAGACGTACAACATAGACTACCATTCGGACCGTCGTTAGACAACATCTCAGTGACATTCGTTACTGTCACCATGTTTTGAGGCCCTCACCACCAATCCCAAGCCTGCCCATCACCCCAAAAATAACCTCTGTCCCCTTAAGCACTCACTGAGTCCTCCCATCTGCAGCCCCTGGTGCCCACTAATGAGGTCTGGGCCCTCTGCATCTGCCTGCCCTGGGCGTTTCCTGTCAGTGGGATCACGCAGAATTTGTCCCTCTGTGTCTGCCTTAGTTCACTCAGCATCAGCTGCTCAGGGACCACCCATGTCGTACCATGTATCAGGACTTTACTTCTCTTCATAGCTGAGTAACAACACTCCATCGTACTGACGGACTACACTGTGCTTATCCATTTATCTGTGATGGCCACTTGAGCTGTGGCCTTCTGGCTGCTGTGGACAGGACTGCCATGAACATTGCTGCGTGAGGATAACTTCTCGGCTACGCGCTCCAGTGTACCTCTGCTTGTACCCATGGGCTCAATCCATGTGCCTGAGCAAACTGCTGGGCTTGCCAGGTGGGGGAGCGGTGGGAACTGACCCTGCCCCCAGAGAGGGCGGGTCCCGTCAGCCCCTCCTCCAGCCCCAGCCTGGTGTGGCAGACACTTGTCACCCTGGAGCTGCTCTCCTGTTCGTCTCAGCAACAACGAGGCTGGTCCCCAGGTTCTGAGCCTTGTCCTGCTCCTGCCTCAACCTCAGCACCACGACCCAAGCTGAGCCTCAGAGCAGACGCTGCAGGAACAGACCACCCCGCTCTCCATCTGACTTTCCTTTTGGGCAGTTCTCACCTGCTCATTGGATGGCGCACCCCAAGGAGAGAAGCCCCACCTGCCTCAGACTCGGCTGTACCCGCACAGGGTCGCCTGGCCGGTGTTGGGAACTAATGCTGGCGAAGCAGAAGGAACGTCTGAGCCACACGTCCACTCATGCAGCGACGGGAAGGGCATCTGATCCAAAGGGGCAGGATCACTGACCCCAGCCAGGGGAGCTGGGCGGCAGCACTCCGGCCGTGAGCCCCGAAGCCTGAGAAGTCACGTTCACGTACAGGGGTCAGGATCGCTCAGGACGTGAGCAAGGAGCTCTGGTGGTGTAGTGGTTAAGGCATTAGACTGCTAACCAAAAGGTTGATAGTTCGAATCCACCAGCTGTTCTGTGGAAGAACGATGAGGCAGTCTGCTTCTACAAAGACTGACAGCCTTGGAAGCCCAGTGGAGGTCACTATGAGTTGAAATTGCCTCAGTGGCAGTGGGTTTATTTTTGAGTGAACGAGCTACAGTTCACAGAGCACTGGCCCCTCACGAACCACTTCACCCTCACAGCAGCCTTCAAGGACACTGGAGTGTGCATTTTTGCCTTTGTAGGCTCTCGATTTTGGGAGTGATCCAAGGGAAGTGGACACTGGGGCTGCCAGCCAGCAACATTTCAGACCAGCCCGCAAGCAGGGGGTTGGGTCCCTTCCTGTCACTCCAGAGGGGGCCTGCGGCTCTCAGGCAACTCCATCCTCCCCTCAACAAATGGCTGAGACAGTGGCATCAGGAGAAGTCTCTTAGGGGCTTCCGTGGGGGACTGCAGCACCCTAACCCCAGCCAGTGCTCCTTGTGAGTAGCCCCACCCTCTGTCAGCGGGGCTGGTGCATGGCCTTGATGCTGAGCAGGGTCAGCACAGCCTCCAGACCCCAGCGGACTGGGAGGAAAGGCCCGGCCACCTCCTGAAGCCCGTGGAGCACTTGAGTCTGGGCCCCCACCAAGCACAGCACAGGATTGGCCGCGTTTCCACTGTGCGTGGGGTCACTGTGAGTCAGGGCTGACGGACAGCAGCCGACCAGAGCCACAGGAGCACACTCTCCTCAGGGTGTCAGAGAGGCTAGCAGCCTGTGAGCTTTGAGAGGGCGGGCATGGCTGACACGAAGCCGTGGCCGTGGAGGGGACACTTATATAGGGCCAGCAGGTGGGGCTAGTTATGTGGAAGGCTTCTCGAGACATAGAGGCTGTCTCTAGTTATTGGGGACCTGGCCCTGGGTGATTAGGATAGGTGCAGAAGGGCCCAGGAGTGTGAGAAACTGACAGGTGTTGTGGGTGCAGAGTGGGCTTAGTCAGCCACACGAGGATGGGGACGGACCGGCCCGCAGCGAGGGCCTCAAGACTGTGTCCGGACGCCATTGAAGAAAACGGCACTGTGCCTGCGCCTTAGAAAAGCCAGCTGCCTTCTCAGGCTCATGTCCCCAAACTCACTCGATGTTGCTTCCTGCCTCCTGAGTCTCCAGCTTCACACAGGACTGAGTAAGGAGAGAGGCAGACTAGCTATGCTTTCCAGCGTCCGGTGTGGAGCACGGCCAAGGCTTGGTGTCAGCCATGCCCGCCCTCTCAAAGCTCACAGACTGCTAGCGTCTCTGACACCCTGAGGAGAGCGTGCTCCTGTGGCTCTGGTCGGCTGCCGTCCGTCAGCCCTGACTCACAGTGACCCCACGCACAGTGGAAACACGGCCAATCCTGTGCTGCCGTCACTGGGGGGTCAGACTCTCGTGCTCCACGGGACTTCAGGAGGTGGCCAGGCCTTTCCTCCCAGTCCGCTGGGGTCTGGAGGCTGTGCTGACCCTGCTCAGCATCACGGCCACGCACCAGCCCCGCTGACAGAGGGTGGGGCTACTCACAAGGAGCACTGGCTGGGGTTAGGGTGCTGCAGTCCCCCACGGAAGCCCTAGAAGACTTCTCCTGGTGTCTGCTGATTCTCCTGGGAGTCCACGGTATATTCTGCATTCTTGGCCAACACCATAATTCAAATGCATCAGTTCTTCAGTCTTCCTCATTCACCGCTCAGCTTTCACGTGCTGCGGTGCAGTAAATTACTGTGTGTGGCTTTGCTACCCATAAGTCTTTGTAAACTCCAAGGCGGGATTTGCTATGAGCAAGTGAGGACCTCCTGATTGCTGAAGTTGTCCACCTGGAGTATTTCTGTTGGGAGTGGCACAAAACAATGTTCTGGGAGGCACCCACTCTCTCTCAGGTGCTTAGAGTTCTGATGCTATGATTGGCTAGTTTGATCACCCTGCCAGGCTCAAAAGGAGGCCTCTTAGAGGCAGAACTCTCTCTGACTGCTGGTTGAGGAAGACTTGCTGCTGAAAGGGACATGCACTCCAGAAAGAGACACGTGCTGCTGGGAAAGAGACGCAAGAGACACGCATCGCTGAGACACCGAGGGACCAGCACTGCTGGGGGAGAGACTGTGAGAGACTTGGCTGAGGGACGGTGGGCTGGGAGAGAGACTGAGCATTTTCCCTGAACTCGAATTGTAGCCTGTGGTGCTTCCCTAATAAACCCTATAATCTGTGAGCTCTGTGTGGCCACTGCAGCGAATTATCGAACCCAAGAGAGGTGGTGAGTGCTTTGGGAGGAACAGTTGATGAAAGGGCTGGAGGGAGGCAGCATGTCTGGCCTGGCAGGAATAGGCCTTGGGTTATTGATGATGACTCTGTCTTCCTCTTGTGGGATTAGAGGAGGTCAGAACATGTGGCCTCCTTGCCGTTTTTGCACGTGCCTATGAGGAGATTGAAAATACCATGGCTGGGGTCAGGCACAGCCTAGTCTTCAAAGTGACATCTTTGCTCTTGAACACTTTAAAGAGGCCTTTTGCAGCAAAGTTGCCCAATGCACTACATCATGTGATGTCTTGACTGCTGCTTCCATGCGTGTTGATTGTGGCTACAAGTAAAATGAAATCCTCGCCAACTTCAATCTTTTCTCCATTTATCATGATGCTGCTTATTGGTCCAGTTGTGAGGATTTTTGTTTTCTTTATGTTGAGGTGGAATCCATACTAAAGACTGTAGTCTTTGATCTTCATCAGTAAGTGCTTCAAGTCCTCTTCACTTTCAGTGAGCGAGCTTGTGTCATCTGCATATCACAGGTTGTTACTGAGTCTTCCCCAATGCTGATGCTGCGTTCATTTTCAGATAGTCCAGCTTCTCAGATTATTTGCTCAGTGAACAGATTGAACAAGTGTGGTGGAAGGACACAACCCTGACACACTCCCTTCCTGATTTTGAACCATACAGTATCCCCTTGTTCTATTCGAATGACAGCTCCCTGATCTATTTACAGGTTCCGTATGAGCACAGTGAAGTGTTCTGAAATTCCCATACTTCTCAATGTTATCCATAATTTGTTATGATCCACACAGTTGAATGCTTTTGCAAAGTCAATAAACACAAAAAACATCTTTCTGGCATGCTTTGCTTTCAGCCAAGGTCCATCTGACATCGGCAATGATATCCCTCATTCCACGTCCTCTTCTAAACCCAGCTTGCATTTCTGGCAATTCCTTGTCAATATGCTGCTGCAACCATTTTTGAATGATCTTCAGCAAAATTTTACTTGCATGTGATATTAACGATACTGTTTCATAATTTCCACGCTGGATCACCTTTCTTTGGAATGGGCACAGATATGGATCTCTTCCAGTCGGATGGCCAGGTAGCTGCCTTCCAAATCTCTTGGCATAGCCAAGTGAGCACTTCCAGTGTTCACCCACTTGTGAAACGTCTCAGCTGGTCACTCCGGGTAGATAAGACACATGCACGTGCTTCATAAGCAGCTGCTATCAGCATACTCTCCAATTCTTGCTGCGACACCAACACCACAGTGGGAGTCACACCAGAGTCAGCGTAAAATGATTGATGAAAACACCTACAAACTAAAATTGGAAAGGCTCAGCAGCAACAAAGTGGTGCCACTGAGTGCTACGGACCAAACCAAGGCCCCGTAGAGACGCGCTGTAAATCCTCACCCCTCAATGGGCACAGGAGCTCTGGTGGCATAATGCCTAAGGCATCTGACTGCTAACCAGAAGGTTGGCGGTTCAAACCCACCAGCCACTCCTTGGAAGGAAGGTTAGGTGATCTACTTCTGTAGTGACACTGTCTCGGAAACCCAAGGAGGGGTTGCTATGAGTGGGATTCGACTGGGATGACAGTGTTTATACCTGTGGGTGGGACCCCATTGGAGAACAGAGTTGCCTTTGTTATGTTAACAAGGCCACATCAGCGCCAGGTGTGTCTAATCACCTCTGAGTGACAGATGCAGGGACTGCTGCGACCAGCGACCAGCGTTGAGTTGTCTGCAGCACGACTTATGTGTGTGATGATACTGTTCGACAATTTCTGAGTCCTGTTGGATCACCTTTCGTTTTAAGCTTGTCACTGTGATTTGTGGAAGGTTTACAGAGCAAGTCTGTCCTCCCTTCAACAATCCGCACACACTTTGTTCCACGTCACTGCCTGCAGTCCCCTCAGTGTGACCTCACTGCTCCCTTCCGCCCTGTGTCCCGCTTCCATTCCTCCTCCTCTCCTGACCCTTCGTGCCTTCTGAGCTCCATCCCTGCACAAACGCTGCCCTTCTGATCGCCAGCGGTGACTGTCCTGGGGAGTGCAGACTGTTGGATCGCTTTTCTTTGGGATAAGCACAAACACGTCTCACTGCCAGTCAGCTGGCCAGGTAGCTGTCTTCCACATCTCTTGGTATAGATGAGTAAGTACCTCCAGTGCTGCATCCATTGGCTGAAACATCTCAATGGTTATTCTGTCCATTTCTGGAGCCTGTTTTTCTCCAATTCCTTCAGTGCAGCTTGGACTTCCTCCTTCAACACCATCAGTTCTTGATCATATGCCACCTCCTGAAATGGTTGAATGTAAATTGACTCTTTTTGGTACAGTGACTCTGTGTGTTCCTCCATCTGACAAATTACCATGGGACCCAGCAGTTCCACTCCCAGGGGCAATGAAAATGTTTCCACACAGAAGCTTGCACGCCAGTGTCCACTGCAGCATTATTCCTGATGGCCACTAAGGAGAAACTACCCAGCTTCTGGCCAATGGGGGGATGAAATCTTTTTGGGCCATGAAAGGCATGCAGTCCTGATCCATGCTGTGACAGGGTGAACCTCAGCAACATGCTTAGTGGCATCCAACAAGGTTGACCCTGGCGGGGAGCCAGCAGGGAAACGAGACCTCAGGGCTGTAAGCTGCCACCGAGCAGGGAGAGCAGGATGTGCACTCTTCCCAGAGCCTGCAGACAGGAACAAGCCCAAGGTCACCCAAGGTCGCCAAGGGCCCAATCCAGCTGTCTGGACTTCTGACCTACGGAACTGAGAGACAGCACACGGGTGTTGCTTTAAGCTGCTAATTTGTAGTGATTGGTTATTCGCCACTCAGAACTAACACGGGTAGTCTCCAGGTTATGAATGTCTGATGTACATACAACCCACACAACCCACAGTTACCATTCAACCCCCATAAAGCCTCTTTAGGTAGGTGTTTACAATGGTTTGTGATTAAAAAATGGTGCTACCTTGCCACATGATCAGAACCTTATTGCTATTACTGCATTGTTATTGTTAAAGATGTTTTAGTGCATCTGAAAGTGTTCCTTTAATGGCATTTATACACAGTGAGGTACACAGCTTATGACACACAGGTGTGCTGCCCTTAGTGCCCGTTTGGACAGCATACAACCACATATATGTCCGTGGTCCCAGAGGTCTTTTTATGCTTTTTTGAAACAAGGGAAAGCAGCTCTCTTCTGTTTGTTTCCCCCCTCACGGTTCTCAGTTCCCCAGACCCAGATCTGGCAGCGGTGACCGTGGGTGGGGCCCAGGCAGGTGAGGCAGAGGGCGAAGCACTGAGCACTGCTTCCTGGTGGCGGCCCGAGCCGCCCCTGCTCCCTTTCACCAGCCTCTCAGCCACCACCGCTGCCGGCACCAGCTGAAGGCTGGCAACAGCAACAACAGTGGTGCCGAGCACACCGTAGGGTGTTTGCACAGCGCCCATCACACCATCACATAGCATCCTGTCGCACAGAACACATCATGGACACTAAGTGACGCATACCTGTCCTGACAAACATTTGACTACCTGACACTACATACGAACTACACCTAAACACTCTAACGTACAGTTTGACTTAAAGACAGACTTAGGAACAGAACTTGCTTGTAACCTGGGGATTGCTCACACAGCAGCTGTCACACGGCCCCCGATTGCCCCAGGCCATCTGTGCCCATGGCCCCTAGGTGGCTGGCCAGCTCACCCGGCTCTCTCCTACTCCCGTGCCTGATGAGTGGGCATCTTGGCATCTGGGGCCTGGGTTCCTCATCTCAACACATTAGCTTCATCTGTTTGGTTTAACATCTCCCCCCGCCCTCCGCCACTTAACATGGAAAGTGATCCAATGCATGAATACTGACGCTCCTCAGAGTCCCCGGGTGGCACCAACAGTTGACATGCTCAGCTGCTAACCAAAAGGTTGGTGGTTCAAACCCACTCAGAGGCATCTGGGAAGAGAGACATGAAAATCTCCTTCCAGAAAATGAGCCCCTGACAACCTCCCAGAGCACAGTCCCACTCTGACACATGAGGGGCACATGAGGCAGAGCCAGCTCCGTGGCAACCGGCTCACTGGTCTCCAACCAGCCAGGTTCTGTGCTGGGTGCTGCAGACCACACTCACCAGTCTGCTCTCCAACTGCAGATGCCGGCTTTACACATGTCTCCATTTTCACAAATGGGAGACCAGCAATAAGACTGTGGGTCTTCAGGGTGGCTGTCGAGTGCTGTCTATCCTCACTCCATGAAGATCACAGCACCTCTGCCTTATCTGAAGCCTCTCCACACTGCGGGTCAGCCTCCTACTGGGTCAGCCTCTTGCTGGGTCAGCCTCATGCAGGTGGGACTGTGACACACCTAGGGCAGTGCCTGGCCCACAGCACACACTCATGCATTTGCCAAGTGGATGGAGTCCTTCCAGAAGGGCCAAAACGTGGCACCACCAGCTTGCCCTCACCCAGCAGCAGAGTGGATGTCAGTTCTCAGCAATTCTGCTGACTGGGTTGGGACACAGCACTATGTCAACCCTGGAGTTAGCTGTGAACTTGCAGGAGACTCAAACAGGACACCTGGTCCTCACACACAAGTCCAGTGATGCAGGCGTCGCTACTGCAGTGATCGGCCCTCTCCTTTCCCATTGAAAGGAACCCACACTGCACCCCTGGTACACATCCCTCGTCCTCCCTAAGACCACACATGATAATAGCAGCAATACCACATGCGTGGCCACTCCCACATACCCATCCTCTGTCCTCCCTGAGACCACACATGAGAACAACAGTAACACCACACATGTGGCCACCCCGACATACACATACCCCATCTGGTTTAGAGCTTGGAGATCTTCCAGAGCTTGGAAGGCCCTCCAGGTCCACAGTGGCCCTCTCATGGTCTCAGTCATGAGGCGGTCACAGGACTGACAATGCTTCACTCTCTTGTGCATGGAGTCACCATGAATTGGAGCCAACACCATGGCAACTAATATCTCTGACAACGGGAAACTCTAGAAAGTGAATCTGAGCTCTTGACTGTTGTTGTTGATGATGATGATGATGATGATTGTGTTAGACTGGGTTCTCTAGAGAAACAAAACCAGTAAAGCTTATATATATAT
>NW_006921831.1:1793820-1794360 GCF_000298275.1 Orycteropus afer afer
ATGTCCACAGATATACTGGAAGCAGACCACACCCCTAGGAAACTCCCTTTCAACAGATTGGCCACTCAAAACATAATCATCTGATCCCATCATGAGAACAACCACACCACAACAGCTCAAACCACGCAGAATTGTGGTCCAGCCAAGTTGACACACAGCTCCAACTATCACAATAATGATGATGATAAGATTAGCAAATCTGTATTAAGTCCTTGCAGCTTAACATCAGCTAAAAACTCGGTTTCCTAAATCCCTACAGGCAGGTGTGGGATAGATCACTCCATTTTGCCAATAAGGAAATGGGGGCTGTGGTGGTTAAGTTTGTGTGTCAACTTGTCTGGGCCTGGTTGAGTGGCTGGGCAGCTGGATGTAGTGTTCCCCATAATGAGACTGGTAATCAGCTTCACAGTGGAATCTACTGTGAGCAGCTGAATAGCTGCCTTTGGGTATGTGGTCTGCTTCCAGTATATAAGAAACAGCTTTAGGAATGGTCTCTAGCTTACGGCACACTTGAACCCTGCATGTATCCATGTCATTGTT
>NW_006921831.1:1811529-1812569 GCF_000298275.1 Orycteropus afer afer
GACACGTGGTGCATTTGCAGCCCACGGTACTTAGAGCTTTTCAAGCCCACAATCAGATGAGCAGGTGGATCAGACAGGAAGAGCCACCACACAGAGGTCCTGAGTGATGTCCCGGTCTAGGGGTCACATGCCCTCCGAGTTCCTGCTGGACAGGGACCACAGGCTTTGCTGGTCCCAGCGGGAACCACCTGGCTGACCCACAACTCCCATCACCTGGCATTGTTACCAACTCAAAACAGGAGCCTTTCCTGCCCCAGGTCAGCAACCTTCCAGGGGCTTCCACGGATCCCTCGGCACACAGGCTTTCTAGACACACTTGGCTGCCCAAGCTCCAGGCGCACCCACCTTCCTGGTCTACATCATTCCCCCCGGCAACAGCTGCACTTGGGAAAGGCTAGCCGTCCTTCCTCCCTCCACCATCCATCCATCCATCCATGCAACCAACCTTCCTTCCTTCCCTCCCTCCCTTCTCTCCTTCCTTTCTTCTCCTTCCTTCCATCCACCCATCCACCCATCCATCCATCCAACCTTCCTTCCTTCCCTTATAGATGATGAATCAAAGGCCAAAACACAGAGGCTCAGGAATAGACCCTAAATCTTCTCACTTCCCACCTCACGGATTCCTAGACTGAGCAAAACTGGGGTCACAGGGACATGGTGGCAGTCTCCATGAATCTCATCAGTGGGGAGTTAAAGTGGCTACATCTCTGAGTCACCATCTTTCCTCAGGAGTCACTTCCAGTCCTGTGGGGGTGGAGAGTGAGGGACCAGAGCTGAGAACTCCCCACCCCAGGAGACGGCTGGGCTATTGGCTGCTACAGCAAACCCCCACAAACTCAGTGGCCCTCTCTGTTCTAGAACTTGGGCCCGGACTGGACCCCTACAGAGCAGTTCCCTCCTGGGTCCTCTCACCTTCATTGTCTGCCCAAGTCAGATGCAAAGGCCCCAGGGCTGGGGAACGGTCACAGGGGAAACATGATCTCTAAAGGTCACCAGCAGGAAAGTTCCAGAAAGGAGCAGGTGTGACAATTCTCCCTCCC
>NW_006921831.1:1813739-1816306 GCF_000298275.1 Orycteropus afer afer
AAGACAGGCCTGGGACCCACTTCTGACAATGAGCCCAGGAAAACCTGGCGGACCCACAGAGCGCTGTCCCACTCGCTTGCTTCAGACGCGTCACACGAGCCTCAGAGCTGGAGCACAACATCGTGTGGGGTGAAACAGAGGGCCAGCGAGGGGGACGGAGACGCGCGGGGGCACAGTGTCCGCAACGAGGGACTCAAACAGGCCAGTGGCTGTGAGGTGACGCAGGACCGGACAACGCTTTGTTCTGTTTACTCAGGGTCGCCAGGAATCAGACCGTGGTCAACAGCTGCCAATAACAACATCAACAGCAATCCTGTGGGCTCGACTGCTCCCTCTGAAAGCATTCAGAGTTAACACTGGGATGGCAAGTGGGTATTTGCAGAAGGAATGAAATCAAAGAACAACGAAGCATAAATGCTTAGAGACAGAGGCCTCACAGCGTCCCCGTCCCCTCGTCCCACCTATGCTTCTGACAGACAGGTTAATGATATGCTATTCACAGCCACAGACAGAGACACACAGCAGAAGGACCTAGTTTCACCGCCATGCATTCAAAAGAGCAGCCCGTGACCTAGGCAGACAGTTAACAATTTGTAATATCATAAAAATGTCCACAGGAGGAAAAGAATGTGTGTGTGTGTGTGTGTGTGGGGTAATTTAGATTCAACCAAACACCTTGAATGGCGCACCCAACAGTCCGAGGCGGGCAAAACCTCCGGGGTGAGGTTGGTTGCTTTGTCCTGGAGAATCCCACTCTCTCGAACGCTTGTTCTTCCCAGGAAGAGGGGACACCAGCGAGTTGCTAACCAGCTCGTGATGCTTTGCGGAAATGTGGTTGAAGTTCCACCCACGAAGCAAAAATGAATCCACAGAAAGGGCAGCAAGTGATGCCAGAGCCAAGTGCCCGCCCCGCTTGACCCCCAATCTCCTGCTCTTGACGGTTTCCTGGGCTTGTTTCCAAACCTGCAGAGGTCTTAGTCTTAAGGAGGCACTCTTCCCTAGAGCTGCCCTGAGCCAGGCCTTCCAGAAGTAGGGACCATGAGAGCAGGAAACCCAGATGATCCTTATGTCTTCAGGACAAGATAGGGATGGTGGTGGTGCAGTGGTTAAAGCATCAGGCTGCTAACCGAAAGGTCGGCAGTTCAAACCCACCAGCTGCTCTACCAGAGAAAGATGAGGCAGTCTACTTCCATGAAGATTGACAACCTTGGAGACCCTGTGGGCAGTTCCACTCTGTCCTCTAGGGGCGCTGTGGGTCAGAATCGACTCCATGGCAGTGGGTGTGGTTTGGCCTTTGCTTCCATGAAGATTGACAACCTTGGAGACCCTGTGGGCAGTTCCACTCTGGCCTCTAGGGGCGCTGTGGGTCAGAATGGACTTCAGGCAGTGGGTGTGGTTTGGGCTTTGCTTCCGTGAAGATTGACAGCTTTGGAGACCCTGTGGGCAGTTCCACTCTGTCCTCTAGGGGCGCTGTGGGTCAGAATCGACTCCATGGCAGTGGGTTTAGGTATCTCCAGGGCTCAGCAGCTGAATGACAGGGCAGGAATCCATCTGTGCCCACTCCTGTTTGGTGTGATTGCTGCGTCCTTGGATGCTGGGTTTGGCATGCTGAGAGCTCCCCAGGAAAGCTTTTCAAAACTAAAACCAAACCCGTCACCGTCAAGCCGACTCTGACTCGTGGTGGCACTGGGTGTTATGGAGTAGGACTGAGCTCCATCAGGTTTCCTCAGCTGTCATCTTTGTTGTTGTTGTTGTTATTTGCCGTCGAGTTGGCCCCGACTCATAGCGACCCCTCCTTGGGTTTCCAAGGCAGTATCACTACGGAAGTAGGATTGCCCAACCTTCCTTAGGGAAGCAGTTATCCAGGCCTTTCTTCTGTGATGCCACTAGGGTTCAAACTGCCAATCTTCGGATTACTAATCAACCACAAACCACCAGTATCACCCAAGGATCCAGAAAAACTTTTAAAGACCCTAAAAGCCTAGCCTTCAAATGTGAAGAACGCTGTGTGTACACTCCACTGCTCACATACCACTGTGTTTAAGTCAAGAAGCATGGGCAGCAGGTGGGAGCAGTGTTCAAAGGAGGCAGGGCTGGCTGGTGGGTGCCCTGCAGGGGCTGGGGCTGAGGTGGGTGCTGGCAGGTGGGGGAAGTCCCAGGACAGGGGCAGGCATCGTGGGGGAAGGGAGAGGCAGAGAGAGGGGATCAGGCAACAGAGCCTGGGTGTGAATGGGCGGAGTGCAGGACACAGTGGGTGAGGCTGGGACCCTCATCGGATGCTGCTTTTGAAAGTCCACGCAGCTCCAAGGGACATTAAGCTGCCAGTACAGGGCTGCACACAAGTGTTCACACCCCATCCCCCCGACGAGTCCTGGGCCAGGTGATGTGGACCCTCCCACAGATAGGAGACAGTCCTGCCTCGAAGGAGCTCAGAGGAGAGACAAGTGGCTGGGCCAAAGTGGGCTGACAGTCTTTAGGATGAAAAAGACAAGGGACCCTGTCTCCACTTCTCCTTAGGTGTGACCTCAGCAAGTCACTTAACCATCTGGCCCTCAATCTGCTTATCC
>NW_006921831.1:1816836-1828158 GCF_000298275.1 Orycteropus afer afer
TATATAAGGAGAAGCCTTGGGAAGCAGTCTCTAGCTTATGGCACACTTGAACCTTGCATGTAGCCATGTCATTGTTCAGCAGCCTGCCATGCTGTGCCAACCTTGGGACTTACAATGGACTTGAATTAATGGCCTGCCGTGTGGTTTGGTAACATTGGGACTGTACCATTTATTTGTTGACCTTGGGCTTGTCAGCTTCAGCAGCCCGTAGCTGCCTGAGGAAGAGATGCCTCCAGCTTCAGTGGGCTGGGAGCAAGAGGCAGAGCTGAAATCCAAGGTTGAGGGACTTTCCCGCAGCCCCTAGAGCCTAGCACTTGGAACTCAGACTTCTAGCCTCCCCAACTGTAAGAGAATAAATTCCTGTTTGTTAAGGCACCCCATTGGTGGTCTATATATTCTTTTCAGAATGGCACTAGGTAACAGAACATACACCCAACACACAAACACACTGCATACATGACACATGCAACACTTACACACAACACACTCATAACACAAAAACAAGCACCAACACCCATGCACCACATGGAACACACTGTGATGGTTAAAGTTATGTGTCAGGGTGGCAAGACCATGATTCCAGTGTTTGGTAGATATGTCATCATCCTCCATTCTGTGACTTGATGTGAGCAGCCAATCAGGTTAAAGGGGAGTTTCCTCAGGGGTGTGGCCTGCACCCAATACAGGTGGATGTGCTAGCACAGCTCGCTCTCTCTTGATCCTGCATCCAATTTGCCATCCTCTGACCTCTGGTTCTGGGGACATGAGCCGGCAGCCTGCTGTCCAGCCTGCTGATTTGGGGTCCATCAGCCCCTGCAACCATGTGAGTCAGGAGAAGCCTCCAGTCTGATGCCCACCCCGCAGATTTGGGACTTGCCAGCCTCCACAACTGCACTAGCCCTTTCCTTGAATCCTATCTCTCTGTGTGGGTTGATACATGCTTTGCCAGTTTGTTCCTCTGGAGAACTCAGCCTAAGACATTTGGTACCAACAAAGGGGTGCTGCTCTAACAGATACCTACAATACGGAAGTGGTTTTGGAATTGGGTAATGGGTGGGGGCTGGAAGAGTTCTAAGGTGCCCAACAGTAAAAGCCTACATTGCCTTGAAGAGATTGTTGGTAGAATTAAGGACATCAAAGGCAATTCTGGTGAGGGCTCAAAAGGAAAGGAGGAGACGTGCAGAGAGAGCCTCCATTCTCTTAGAGAATACATATGGCGCCATTGACAGAATGTTGCTAGAAATGTGGACAGTAAATGTAAGGCCTTAACTGAACATGATGAACATGCGGTTGGACCATGGAGGAAGGGCTATACTTTGTATGCATTGGCAAAGAACTTGTCTGAATTACGCTCAAATATTTGGTGGAACGTTTATCTCATGAGGGATGAACTTGGATATCTAGCTAACAAACTTTCTAGGCAAGATCTTAAAGGGGCTGCATGGTTTCTGTCTACTGCTTACAGTAAAACGTGTGAGAGGAAAGCGATGAGCTTAAATATGAACTGTGCAAAATGAAAACAAAACTTAAAGATCTGGAATATTCTGTTGTAAAAAACCCAGGACACATGTCCTAGAGTGTTCATGAAAGTGGCTATACAACTTTTGTTAAAAGGATTAAGCCTGTGACTGATGGATCTAACCAACTCCCACAGCAGAAAACTCATTGCCTCAGACCAAAGAAGACAAAGAAAGAACAAAGAGAAAACACTGTCTGCCTCTTGTAATTTTACAGGCAGGAAACAGACCAGAGGAGCAATATCTGTTGTCCTCCAAGAAAAGGAAAAGACCGTCTTAGGAGCAGCTTGGAGATCAGCACAACTGCTGGAAGGAGCACACGCAGCAGAGCTCCCTCAGTCTCAAAGGTGGGGCCATAACCTCTGGGGTGTCAAAGGTGGGGCCCTGGCCTCTGGGGTGTCAAAGGGTGGGGCCATAACCTCTGGGGTCTCAAAGGGTGGGGCCCTGGCCTCTGGAGGTCTCAAAGGGTGGGGCCATAACCTCTGGGGTGTCAAAGGTGGGGCCCTGGCCTCTGGGGTGTCAAAGGGTGGGGCCCTGGCCTCTGGGGGTCTCAAAGGGTGGGGCCCTGGCCTCTGGGGGTCTCAAAGGGTGGGGCCATAACCTCTGGGGTGTCAAAGGTGGGACCATAACCTCTGGGGTGTCAAAGGATGGGGCCATAACCTCTGGAGTGTCAAAGGGTGGGGCCCTGGCCTCTGGGGTCTGAAAGGTGGGACCATAACCTCTGGGGTGTCAAAGGGTGGGGCCCTGGCCTCTGGGGGGTCTCAAAGGGTGGGGCCATAACCTCTGGGGTGTCAAAGGATGGGGCCCTGGCCTCTGGGGTGTCAAAGGGTGAGACCATAACCTCTGGGGTATCAAAAGGTGGGGCCATAACCTCTAGGGTGTCAAAGGGTGGGGCCATGGCCTCGAGGGTGTCAAGGGGTGGAGGCACAGCCTCCTAGGTTTCAAAGAGCCAGATCTTCACCAAGGAGCCAAGGAATAGAAGCTGAAGAGACGAGGACTTTTCTCCAGAGCTGACAGAGAGGGAAAGCCTTCCCCTCAAGCCACCAGCCTGAATTTGGACTTTTAGCTTCATAAAGTGTGAAAAAATTAGTGTGTGTTTGTTAAAGCCACCCACTTGAGGTATTTCTGTTATAGCACAAGATAGCTAAGACACACACAAACACCTACCATGATTCAGGCAAAAGATTACTAAATTGGGGGATACCATAGGCCAGGAAAATAAAAATAAGCTTGGTAATCCAGTCAGAACAGACAATGTTTTATTTTCCCAGGTAAAGACATTGCAAGTAGTGAGATATGCCATCCTCACCAGTGCACAGAAGAAAGGATGCTAACCTCCATGGCAGGGGGGCACCCTATTCACATAAGGCCAGTTCTTTCAACTGACTACCCTGGACTCTAGGAATGACTTGGCTTAAGGTCCCATTCCTCCCCTTTGACCACAGACTGGGGTAAAGTAACCAGGAACTAACTGGAGGACACGTGGCCAGGGCCTGAAGCCATACAGCCCTGGGAACCAATTCCCATGACAAGGAAATGTCTTTACAAAACATTGAAGAGCACTGACTGATAAAGTGCAGAGCAGGAGTGAGGGCTGTGACAGATGGTCCAAACAAGAAGTCATACCTGTAATTTATAGGGAGTGGCTTACAGTGCAGGGCCAACCGGAACGCAGCCCTGCGTGTCCTACCTTAAGAGACCTGACTGGCATGCATAGTGGCAGCTGTGTACATGCTGGACCAAGGAGCTCTGCCTGCTGTGAAATGACCTGGAGAAGGGGTGGTGCTCTGATGGGCAGGTGTCACCCTTCCCTGTCACCTAACACCACCTCGAGGTTAACCTTCACCAGTCATGCCTGCTCTGAGAATCAGGTGACAGCTAGGGAGCCATCCCCCCAAGAACATGAGCATGAATATGCATGCCCACACCAACACTCACGTGGTTACAGAACCACTTCCTAAAGTTTTTATTCAATTCCCAGGAATTCATGAGCTCCTTGGATGCTCAAGTTAGGGATCCTGAACTGCACAGCCACACAGCAGGTCATCTGTGGTGGCTGCACAGGACTGAGTTCTAGCCCTAGTTAGCCCCCAGCTGGTGGGTGGCTTCACCGGAGAACCTCCTGTCTTACCTTCCCAGCACTGCTGCAACAGAAATAACACAGGTGGGTGGCTTAAGGAACTGTACTTTCCAGGAGGCTGCAAGTCCGAGTTGAGGAATGGCTCTGAGGGAAGGTCCTTTGTCTGATTCAGCTTTGAGTAGCTGCTGGCAAGCCCTGGGGTTCAAGCTATGGAGGCATCTGCCCCTTCATCTCAGAAAGCCCTCTCCCTTCTTCTGTGCCTGCGAATCTCTGTCTTATCTGCCATGTTTATAACTCAGAAGTGATTGGGTTCAGGACCCATCCTGCACTGACATGGCCCCATTCACACAACAAAAACCCTATTCCCAAACAGGATCCCATCCGCAGGTATGGGCTAGAATTCCAACACATATTTTGGGGGGACAGAATTCAATCCATAACACCTCCCCACTGGGTGTACCCGGACCGTGGGACAGAATCTGGCCCAGTGAGAGGGTTCTCCACCCAGCTCCATGGACAGAGCTCCAACCTTAAGCTGCTTGGCAAGACCTACTAGGGGCACTCGCCCCCAGAACTAGATCCCCATGGCCTGCCTGACTCAGGGTGTGGGCTCCTTTGGGGAGGGGTGAAAGTAGAGTGGCAGGCAACAGCCAAACACTGAACACAGAAAGGTGGGTGAACATTTGCACACGGATCCTTCCGGATGACTCCCACGAGATCCACAGACGAGACTGGGACCTCTGCAAAGTGAAGGCAAGGAGGTTTCAACACATCCCTGGATGCCTTCCAACTGCAGCTCAGTTGTCAGCTCAGCACGAGACTGGTTTCTAAAACCAGCCCTGGGTCATTTGGGGTTCACGCACCAGCCAAGGAGTGCTGGTGGCACAGTGGGTTAAGCACTCGGCCACAAATATAAAGGGTGGCAGTTCAGACCTAGCCAGCAGCTCCATGGAAGAAGGCCTGGCCATCTGCGCCCATCAAGAGACAGCCTCGGAGACCCTATGGAGCAGCACCGCTCTGACACATAGGGTCGCCACGAGTCAGAATCGATGTGACAGCACCCAACAACACAACACACCCAATAGCCTTGGTGCCTGGAAATGTCCTGGCTTTGCTGCCTGGATCTTTCCATTTGAAATGGATATATTCCATATTTGTATTGGCATCAATGTAACTATCCATATGCCTGCCATGACAGCTTGTCTTCCCAGAAGGTGTATTAATGTGGTCTCAGTTAATTCGTCCCCCAACCCCCGAGACCAGATAGTAACCCCCATGCTACCCAGCTATCTGGGCATCCACTGCCACCAGGCACAGTGGAGGTCGGGGGCAGTGAGACTCCAGCCGTCTGACGACAGGACTGAGAACATCATCCCAGATGCCACACTCTACACCTGGACAACAGATCACTGTGCTCCAAAGACCAGTTCAAAGGATGCAAGGCTGAAGGTGTAAAAACACCTTAGGGAACACTCGAGTAGGTCACCATCCCTCACTCTCCTCACCCCTACAGATAGCCGCATCCCGAGACCCACATTATCAAGGGCAGGGCATGAAGAACATGGCTCCACATCCTGCCCCTCGGGGACATCTTCTGGGGGGACTCACAGGGCCTGCCCAGCCTTGACCCCTCCCCAGCCCCTCATCTCAACGTCTGTTTTGTTGACTTGCTGCATCATTAAACATTTCCGACATGGTGAGCGGGGCTTCACAGGGTCATTTTCAGTACTGACTAGTGTTCATGCCATTTAAGGCATCAAGATTCCTTCATCCCAGAAAACACCGATCAGTCCAGGTTTTCACAACCACACATAATGCCAAGGCAAACATCGTCAAGCTCCCAATCCCCGCTGACACACAGATGAACCGTGGAGACATGATGCCAAGTGAAGTAAGCCCACCAAGAAAGGACAGACACTGGACGACTTCACTGATATGAAATACGGACAACAGGTGGGTGCACAGAGACCGGTCAGTTTGTGGTTACCAGGGACGGGGCGCGGCAGGAAGGAGGAGAGATTGCTTCAGGGCAGAGTTTGGGGTCATGGTGACAGAAAACTTAGCAACAGATCCAAGTGATGGCAGCAACACGGTTCGTGTGATCGGTGTCACTGAATTGTATGTGGAAGGAGTGTTAAACTGGCAAATGTGTGCTCTGTGTACTTCCGTTGTGTGCCACCAAGTCGATTCTCAGTGACCCTACGAGACAGTGCAGAACTGCCCCAAGGGTTTTCCAGGCTGCGATCCTTATGCAGACGGCCAGTCTTCTATCCCGTGGAGCCACTGGGGGGGTTTGAACCGCCAACCTCTCAGTTAGGAGCCAAATGCATCACCAATGCACCACCAGGGCCCCTTTGCACATATTTTTATCACACTTTTTAAAAATACTGTCATCTGGACAGAAAAATGTACCAGAAGTTTTTCAAGTGCCTAATAAAAACAGGAGCTCTGGTAGTGTAGTGCCTAAAGGCATTTGACTGCTAATCGGAAGGTTGGAGGTTCAAACCCACCAGCCATTCCTCGGAAGGAAGATGGGACAATCTACTTCTGTAGTGATACTGCCTCAGAAACCCAAGGAGGGGTCGCTATGAGTCGGGTCTGACTCGACGGCACGTAACAACAACAACAATAAAAGCATATGAGGAAACAAAAAAAAAACAGACATCTTCAAGCTCACAAAGTTACTTTATTCTTCTGTAAGATAAATTCCCAGGGGCAGGGTTCTGGGGTCAAAGAGGGCACCATCATCTTGTTGACCAGAGATTTAAACACCCCACAAGCAAGAGGAAACACCCCACAAGCCAACTGTTCCCTGTGGGTTTTATTTTGAATCATCACAGCTAACATGGGGCATGCAACCAAATAGCGTTTCCAGAATAATCCATGTTTCCACTCCAGTGCCCACATGCAGAGCGTGATTTAATGGAACATAGCCAGCAGCCACACCTGAGCAGCCTGTCTGCTCATCCTGAACGAACCTCCTGATTGACCCACCCTTTCTGGCTGCGAGACCTGCCCCTTATCCTCCACACACGTGAGCAGCCTCACAAAGGAGAAAACCCACCAGCCAACTACGGTTTCCAGGCTGGCAAGGAACCGCCCACTGATTCCCTCCAAAAGACCCTCAGACCACACAGCTACACAGCAAAGAGCCCCCAAGTGGGCATGAGGTGTTCCATGGGACTGACAGTGAGCAGGATGTTCAGAGACCAGGGCTCCTTTCTGGCTCTCACTAGACAGAAACGTGCCACCCAAGGTCCTGGGGGGAGGTAAAAGAACTCCAATGACACCTTGGCCTCCACTCTCCTTTTACTCAGGACCCAGCACAGCCCTGGCCTCCCAGAAAGCCAGCATCCAGGAGGTGGAAACCCCACCACACCCAACAACACAAGACCCACACACTTTCTCCAGCTGAGAAGCCCTCAGAAGCTCATCTTCCCAACAAATGTCTGAAAGAACCCTGGCCAATTAACCAAATGCAACCAGCTCACTCCTAGCTTTCGGGAGCTGCCATGAGCCTGGCTTTTTCCCTTTCTCCTTCCCCTTGGAATCAATTACCACCTTCTCAGAGACTGACCTTATGAAACCACAGGCTCCACACACTTTGTGAGCCAAGAACAGGTTTGAGGCCCCAGTAGTGACGAAGGATCAAGAGAAACAGGACGGACAAGAATTGTTGTCATTGATCCTGTCATGTTGTTGTTGGGTGGCATTGAGTCGTCTTTGACTCACAGTGACCCTATGTACAGAAGAACAGAACACTGCCCAGTCCTGTACCAGCCCCATGACCTTTGCTACACCAGAGCCCATAGTTGCAGCCACTGTGTCAACCCATCTTGTTGAGGGCCTTTCCCTTTTTCACTGGCGCTCCACTTCGCCAAACATGACATACTTCTCCAGGGAATGGTCCCTTCTGACAACATGACCAAAATAGGTGATATGAAGCCTGGCCATTTTTATTTCCAAGGAACATTCCAGCTGCACTTCTTCCAGGACAGATTTGTTAGTCCTTTTAGCAGACCACAGTACTTTCAGCATTCTTCGCCAACACCACAACTCAAAAGCACCAACTCTTCTTCAGTCTTCCTTAGTCACTGTCCAGCTCTCACATGCATATGAGGTGACTGAAAATACCGCGGCTTGTGTCAGGTGCACCTTACTCCTCAAGGAGACATCTTTGCTCTTCAGCACTTGAAAGAGATCTTTTGCAGCTGATCTCATCATAGTGACAGGAAAAACTTCAAATCAAGTGGTCTCGCCTAAAAGGTCCCCTTCTCATGAAGATACCCAGAGGAGCTGAGAGAGTTTGGTGCAAAACTGAGGCTCAGGGAAGCCCTACTTGATTGGGAGATAAATGAGCCTCAGCTGGCCTGGCAGACATCCTTCCATACACAGATTCCACACAGAAACATGAACTGCATCCCAGGCCTTGACTCTACCTCCAGCTGCCAAGACCCAGGGAAGTCAAAGGCAGACAGATATGGACAACGTTACCAGGCTCAACCTCGCACCTGGGCCTGATGCTCACTCTTCTCCCAGGTGAGATCTCTCTCCCTGAGACTGACTTCTGTCGCTAGGATAAAGGGGTGGACTGTGCTAGCCACCAGATCCACGTACTCCCGTGTACTATCATTTGGCACTTCTAGAATGAAGGAGTGGACTGCATTTTTATGAGGTCCACGTGTTCCCATTGCATTCCCCATAGACCCAAGTGTTCCCATCTGCATTCATTCAACAGCTCTCTAATGAGTATGCAATGTAGGGTTCAAGGCCAGTGGCTTCCAAACAAGTGAACAGTGTCTGCAAAGGCCCAGAAACAAGAGGGTGTGTGGGATGCAAGCTGGTGGGGAGAGGCACAGACCTCATGAAGCCCCACCACCACGTCCCCTGCCAGGAGAATGTGTCCATGCCCACGGAGGGGGCGGGAGCAGGGACTGGAGAAGTAGCTCAAAGGGCACACGGGGACACACAGAAGGAGGAAATCAGGGGTATGACTGGATCAGAACTGGATAAGACCGGGGAGTGTGGAGCTGGGGGTAGGACAGGCTCTTGGGGCGTGACCACCACAGTCTATGGTGACCAGGACCAGGGAGGGGCTGTGGCTCCCAGTGTGTTTATATCCCTGGGGCATGCATTCCCCTCAGTTCCTGTTATTACAGATTACTCTGTTACTACATAAAGCAGAGACAACACACCCCGTATGTAAACAGATACAACATCTCCGGGGTACGAGACTTCACTGGGGGAGAATGTCTAAAAAGGTTCACAGGGATCCAAACAGAAAAGAAGGTCATGACACAACATCTGAAGAGTCTGGACCCCACATAGTTGCCTTTCTATCCCTGATACGCCAAGCCACGCCAGGTGGGAGGGCCACACTCCATAGAGCCCAGGGTGTGGTCAGCCAGGGCTGGACTTAGCCACTCAACACCCACATGACTCTGAGCGAGGCAGGGAACTGCTGGGCACCTGCCTCCTCACCAGAGAAGGGCGATAACATCATTCTCTTCACAGAGGCGGTGTGGGAAGGACCAACATGAAGGAATGGTTGGCATCCGTGTGCTGGGTGAAATGACACCACTGGAGCACAGAGCAGTGCTCAGAGGGATGCCAGGCACTCGGATGGTGAGCTCAGGCTTCCTCCAGCCCTCCCCTGGCCAGGCACAAATGGCACCTAGTCCACGGATGATGGCAGAGGGGGCCTTAGAGCAGGGGACGGTTAACTGATGTATCACCTGGGCTAGGCTTTGGCTCCCAGTGGTTTGGCCAAAACTAGTCTAGATGCTGCTCCCTACTGTGATGCAATGTAATCACCTTCCATAATGTAATCTAATCTAATCTAATCAATCAACCCAGGGAAAAGAGGGTTTTTTCTGCCTCCAGACTGTAAATAGATATTCTGGAGAATCCAGCCTCTGTCTGCACCCTGCACCCTCCCCATCTATTACTTGACCTATGGATCTTGGGGTGCAAACCTGCTGCCTGACTCCCAGGCTTTGAGCTTGCCAGCCCCCATAACTGCTTGAGCCCATCCCGTGAAGTAAACATCTCTGTCTCTCTCTGTGTCTCTCTATTTATGGACATGGGATCGGTATATGTTGTTGCCATCGAGTTGAGTCCAATCCACAGCTACTCTCTAGGACAGAGGAGAGCTTCCTCAGACAGTTTCCTGGGCTGTACTCTTTACAGAAGCCAACTGCCATATCTTTCTCCCACGGAGTAGATCGTGGGTTCAAACCTCCGACCTTTCAGTTAGCAGAACACTTAACCACTGCCCGACCAGGGAGGTATAGGTACAGGTGAAGGTAAAGATGCCAGAGAGACAGAGATTGGGGATATCTCACTGGCCCTGTTCCTCTAGCAAACCCCAATGAAACAGAGCATCTCTACCACCTCTCAGGTCCCCCCTCACTCAGTGAGTCTGATGTGGGCAAGGCAGCAGGCCATCTCAGAGCAGAAAGGATGACCCAGAGCCGGGGTATTGAGCCATGTGTCCCTGTGTCCCCTCCAGGTCACACCAGCTGGACACCAAAGGCAGCTGTGTTTCCCTAGCACCAAGGAACATTCCCCACACCCTCTCCCCATACAACACACCCCCGCAGGGCTGATCCACACACAATGCATGCCCACAGGGCTGATCACTCAGGAAGGACAGGAAGAGACTGTCTTTTGTCCATGGTGCAAAATGAGTGAGGAGGACCAAGCAATGTCACTGTGACTGGCTTGCAGGAGACAAAAGACAGGGAGACCGTGGTCTGACTCACCTCAAGTGCAGCAGACTGACCCGGCAGAAGGCTTCTTAGGGCGGGAACGGTCTGTGCTCAGCGTCCAGAACTGTGAAGACACAATGAGAACAGGCCATGATCAGAGGGGCTGCTGAGGCAGAATAATCAGATCTTGACTCCTCTGAGCTCAGAGCCCGTGGCCAGATCTCCACTTCCAGAAAGACAGAACAGACACACCTTCCACCCACAAAACCCACTGCCATCAAGTCAATTCCGACTCCCAGCAGTCCTGTGGGTCACAGGGTAGACCCAAACTCCACAGGGCTTCTTCCGAGGCCGTGGTCACGACTGAAGTGGGTCATTGGGCCTTTCTTCCACAGGCCATTGGGTGGGTTCAAACCATCAACCTTTCGGTTAGTCGAGTGTGAGCCATTTGTACTACCTAAAAACCTTATCCCTTCCACCAGCACCCCTCGACCCCTGGACACTGCATGTGAAACCACAGGTACACCCTGAACCCCTAGACACCACATGTGAAACCACAGGTACACTCTGAACCCCTGAACACCACAAGCAAAACCACAGGTACACCCCAAACCCCTGGACACCACATGTGAAACCACAGGTACACCCCGAGCCCCTGGACACTGCACCTGAAACCACGAGTACACCCTGACTCTGGACACTGCATGTGAAACAGACATGAGAAGACTCTGAAAGGTGGGAGGGAGATGGCAGACCAGCGAGGGACCTGTGCACCCCAGTGAGGGGTTCCCAGGCCTTTCTTCTTCCATGTACCCCAGGCTTGGAGTAAGGAAGCAGCAACCCGGAAATGCCAACAGGAGCAGACCGAACTGCACAGCAGATGCTGAGCTCTCCAGTCAATGGACCTGGAAAGTGGTCCCTGATGCCAGATCTCAAAACCTACTATACAGCCACAGTAGTCAAAACTGCCTGGTATTGGTTCAATGACAGATACATAGACCAATGGAATAGAATT
>NW_006921831.1:1831498-1833144 GCF_000298275.1 Orycteropus afer afer
TAAGGCCAGTGGAGAGGCAGGACTCCCACCATTGCCCATGGATGACGAGGCCACCCTCACCCCCATCCAGTGTCAATGGGGAACACATAGGGAGCCAGGACTCCCACCCCCACCAGCGGAAACAAGGATCCCCCCAGTCTGGGAATCCAAGGAGCCCGAATGAGAAACCTGGGCTGCTACCGCCATCTGACCATAGTGGTGACAAAATGATGACAGAAAGTCATTTCCAATGCAAGCACACCTCAGAGACACATGGGTTTGGTTCCAGACCGCTGCAATAAAGCCAGTATCATAATAAAGTGAATCACATGACCTTAGTGGTTCCCAGTGCATGTGAAAGTCATGTTTGCATGATACTGTCATCTACTAAGTGTGCAATAGCATGATGGCAATGTTTGAAATATTCTGAGAATGACAAAATGGGACCAAGAGACATGCAGTGAGCACTTGCTGTTGGAAAAAATGGTGCTGACAGACTCACTCAATGCAGGGTAGCCACAAACCTTCCTTTTTAAAAAAAAAAAAAAAAACTGTATATAAACCTTGCATTTAAAAAAAAAAAAAGTATCTGTAAAGCACAGTAAAGTGAAGCACGAATTTTAAACAGAAGTATACCTCTATAACAATCTAGGCAGGTTGAAGCAAAAAGGTAGAAAAAAGATATACTACATAATCAGTAATCAAAGGGAACCAGGAGTGGAAGTCTTGCATAAAGCAGACTGCAGAGTAAACCAAATTATCAAACACAGAGAAGAACATTATACAATAATAAAAGGATCAATCCACCAAGAAGACACAGCAATCCTAAACACGCATGCACCAAACAACAGAGCAGCCAAGCACATGGAGCAGAGACTGACAGAAATTAAAGGAAAAGAGACAAAGCCATGATTATCTCAGAGATCTGAACACTATTCTCTCAGTGATCAATGGAGTAACTATATAGAAACTGAGCAAAGATATAAAAGAGCTGAGTACCATCAGCAGCAGCACCTAGTCCACATTCATGGAACACCAGCACAGTGCACACACTTTCCCAGTGCTCAGGGAACATATTCCGAGACAGACCACCTCCCGGGTCACAAAACACCACTCGGCAAACGGGAAGGAAATGAAAGCACACTGCGTGCTCCCCAACCACATCAGAGTCAAACTAGAAATCACTAACGGAAAGATAACAAGAAAATCTCCAAACACTTTGAAACCAGACAATACACTTCTAAATAATCCATGGGGCAAAGAAGACATTTCAGGGGAAATTTTAAAATATGTGGAACTGAATGAAAATGGACAAAAAAGTATTGAACTGTGGAGAAACAGCTAATGCTGCACTGCAAGGGAAATGCATAGCAGTTAAGTGTGTGCACTAGGAGAGCAGAGCTTCCAATTACATCTAAATGTGCCAACGGTCAGAACAAAATAAACCCAAGGCAAGCAGAAGAAAGGAAATGATAAATACACAGCAGAAACCAAAGAAAACAAAAGTGAAACAAGGAGCTGGTTCTTTGAAAGGATGGATGAAACTGACAAACCTCTACCAGGACTGACAAAGAGAAAAGATGAAAATTGCTAATATCACTACAGACCCTGCAGACATCAAAGCGATAATACATGAGTACTACAAACAAGGTAGGAACTCCGGTGGT
>NW_006921831.1:1833504-1835392 GCF_000298275.1 Orycteropus afer afer
CCAATGTTACCAAACCACACGGCAGGCCAATAATTTAAGTACGTTATATGTCCCAAAGTCGTCAGAGCACAGCAGGCTGTTGAACAATGACATGGCTACATGCAGGGTTAGAATCAAATGCCTTAGCCCCTATGCCACCAGAGATTACAGCCTAGGAAACGCCAAGGGGCAGTTCTACTCTGTCCTATAAGGTCGCTCTGCATCAAAATCAATTTGACTGCAACAAGAATAACGTTACTTCCTCTTCTACCCCTCCTTTATCCCCATGGGGAAGAGCCAAGGCTGGGAAAGGCCATGACCCCAATGAGGGGACTGCTCCGTGTGAAACTGGGTGTGCATTCAGGCAGAGAGAAGAAGAACAAACTCTTGTTTATTCTGCCACACTGTGTCAGAATTAACATCAACAGGTACAAGTACAAACTACTCTATACACATACTACGCACAGCATAGACAAAATGGACTGATTCTTCAAAAACAGAAACACCACAACACATCCAACATGAAAGCGATAATATGACTAGCCTACAACTACTGAGAACATTAAATTTATAGTTTAAAAACTCCCAGAAACCTCTAGACCCAAATAGTTTCAATGAATAATTGTATGAAAACTTTGAAGAATTAACAGCAATTCTACACAATTTCTTCCAGAAAACAGACTAAGTGGGAACTGAATTTAATTTATGAAGCAAGTGTTACCCTGACACCAAAGCCAAACAAAATACAAAAGAAGAAAACTACAGACTAATGTCCCTTGTGAACACAGACACAAAAATCCTTAACAAAATATTAGCAAATAGAATTCAGCAATATAGAGTAAGAATTATACCCCACAACCAAGTGGACTTATTCCAGGGATGTAAGGCAAATTCATGTTCAAACTCCAACCAATGCAACATTATACCAACAGGCTAAAGAAAAATATGACCACATCAATCAATGCAGAAAAAGCACTTAACAAAAGGTAATACCTACTTATGAAAAAATCTTTCCGTAAAATAGGAAAAGAGAAATTTCTTCAACTTGATTAAGGGCATGTAGGAAAAAATCATTAGCTAACATTTACTTAATGGTAAGAAAGATTAAATCCTTTCCCCCTAAGATCAGGAATAAAGCAAGGAAATGTACTCTCATGACTCATTCAAGAGAGGGCTAGACGCTCCAGCCAGTGCAGTAAGACAAGAAAAGGGAATGAAAGCCATATGGATTGGAAAAGGAAACATAGAACTGCCCCTATTTGCAAATGCCTGACCATAGAGAATCCCGCCATTCACCAAAAAGAAACAAAAAAGCCCTCATAAGTATATGTAAAAAGTATGCATGAAAAAATGCTAATAAGCAACAAAACTAGTATTTTTAGTAAGTGTGGTAGTTAAGGTTGTTATCAACTTGGCTGGGCCTAGTTGAGTGGCTGAGCAGCTGGATGGAGTGATTCCCCATGGTGAGATCGGTAATCAGCTCCATGGTGGGATCTACTGGAGTAGCTGAGTATATAAGAAGCAACTTTGAGGAAGGTCTCCAGCTTTTGGCACACTTGAACCCTGCAGGTAGCTGAGTCACTGTTCAGCAGCCTACCATGCCCTGCCGATTTGGGACTTCATGTGGACCTGAATTAGTGGCCTGCCACGAGGCTTGGTAACATGGGGACTGTGCCTTTGTACTTGTCAACCTTGGGTTTGTCAGCCTCAGCAGCCAGCAGCTGCCTGAGTGAAGAAAAACCTCCAATTTCAGTGGGCTGGGAACAGGAGGCAGAGCTGAAGCCCAAGGTTGAGGGGCCTTCACACAGCCCCTAGAGCTGGCACTTTGAACTTGGACTTTAGCCTCCCAAACCGTAAGAGAATAAACTCCTGTTTGTTCAAGCCATTCCATTTGTGGTATATTCCTGTC
>NW_006921831.1:1857793-1858884 GCF_000298275.1 Orycteropus afer afer
CAAATGTTCCTGGTGGCCACAGGCTGCCCCCAACCTGGATGTTCAAAGCCTCTAAGTGCAGGCCTCAGGGCTCCAAGGGCCCCACCTTGAAGGCAAAACTCCCAGTCTGTTCACAGTCATTCTGTGGATACTGGAGTAAACATACCCACAGGCCAGCTCCTGCGCCCGAGGCCCCAAATAGTCCGCTATCCACCAAGTCTGCCCTTCTTGGAAACCAAGGCATTCCAGGACCTGTTTCCTTGAGAACATAGGGCTGGGGGGTTTTCCATTCAGTCCCTGTGAAGACAACCTAATTCCTACCGCAACAAGGGTCTCCAGTCGCCTGCTCTGAGGACACCGAGACTTTGGGGTGGAAAATGCCACCTGGGACATTGTAAGTGCAGCAGACCTGCCCTTCCCCTCAACTGCTGAGAACCCCGGGGGCGCAGTGGGCTCCCCGCCCCGCTCCTCCCGGGCTGCACACGACTGCGGCTCGGCCTTCTATCACAGGCGCCTAGCTATTCCTCCAAGTGGGTTGAAATCTCCTGCCTCCAACGGCTGCGAAGGCTGGCCCAGCGCAGATGCCCACGGCACCGCGGTCTGGCCCTTGCGCGCATTAGGGCGTCGGCAATAATTACCTCCCAGGGGAGAGGATGGGGTCAAGACAGGCATCTGCCAGCTCGGTTTCCAGGGCCCCGCGGGCCAGAGCCAGGTGGTGAGCACCACCGCCACCCCCATGGCTCCTCCGACACTCCTCCGCATTTTGGAGTTTAATTTCATTAACTGCGTGACCTCATTAACGGCGAACTCGAGTTGCAATCCAAAAAGAGGTCAGAGAGCGACCCGATTTCCCACCTCGAGGGTCCGTGTAGGAAGCACTTTCTTTCGGGGGGCCTCCGGGACCCCCAAGCACCGCACCGGGGGCCTCTGCGTGCGGGGCGCCAGCCCCTTCTCGCGCGAGCCGCCCGGGCCGCCTGAAAAGCTGAGTCGAGGAAGCTGTGGCCACAAGCACCCGTCACCCCCCGACCCCCAGACCCACGGAAATGCGCGCCTCGCCCTCCCCGCGTAGGGTGTCCGCGCGCCTGTCCGCCGGAGCCCGGGCGGAAAGTCCC
>NW_006921831.1:1860284-1861716 GCF_000298275.1 Orycteropus afer afer
CCCCAGGTCGGGGGCGCCCTACGCCCAGCGTCGCTGCCAAGCGCCCTCCCAGCCAAGGAAGGGGGAGTCGGGGAAAAAACAACTGCTGGAGTGCATCTAGGATGGAAAATCCCCCTCCAGAGACGCCCGGGGTCCTGCTCTCACCCACGTCGAGGTTGGCCACACCCAAAGGGGCTTGTCAAGAGCCCAGGTCCCGCTGTGCTCTGCCCCTTCCCAACCAGTGCTCGGGCCACGGGCCGGACACAGCTCTCCAGACCCTGACTTTCACGTGTGTCTGTGAGCAAGCTAGTGCCGTCACTATGTCCGGGATTTCCCACTTGGGAGGCGTCCTGCCACCAAGGTCTGCAGTCTGAAAGGGGGTGGGGTAACACCAGTGTCCAGGCTGTGATGGTGAGTGGGGACTTCCCCGCGTAGCACACCCTTTATAGTGCAAAGCCCCAACCTGAGTCCCCTGAAGGAGGGGATAAAAATTCTATAGCTACAGATATGTGGATATACATAGTGCATGTACATATATGTATATATATATATGTACTGAAGTCAATCTTGTAGGGCATGCCTGAGAGGTTTAGGCATGGGCCGGTGGCTTCAGCATACCAAAGGCAAAGTTAAATATTTGCTCTAGATTAGATTGCTTTTTTTCCCCTGCTTGCATAATTGTCCCACATTTCAAAGAACTCTTTAAAAGCATTCAGGTTTGAAAAAAAAAAAAAAAAAGTTTACTTGGAGGCTGGAACTTTTTACAACACATGGAGTAAATATTGTAACTTTTTTGGGGCAGCTACCAGGTTCACTGGAAATACCTTTTTCCAACATAAGCAGCAACTATACATGTGAACCTCACCAGACGGACTATACAAGAGTCAAATTGACTGCATCTTTGGGAAGACGATGGAGAAGCTCAATTTCATCAGTTAGAAAAGGCAAGGTGAAACAGACCATCAATTAAACTTATCTAAGTTCAAGTTGAAGATGGAGAAAATTGAAACAAGGCCATGAGAGCCGAGGTATGACTTCAAGTATATCCCATCTGGATTTAGAAACCAAGAAGAACATTCCACACACTGAACACCAGTGACCAAAGACCAGATGAGTTGTGGGGTGACATCAAGAACATCCTACATGAAAGGAACACAGTCTAGGAAAGGAAAAGAGGACCCCAATGGACGTCAGAAGAGACTGAAACTTGCTCTCGAACCAAGAGTAGCTAAAGTGAATGGAAGACATGATAAGATAAAAGGGCTGAGCAGAAGATTTCAAAGGGCAGCTAGAGAGGACAGAGTATTATCATGAAATGTGCAAAGACCTGGAATTAGAGAACCAAAAAGGAAGTAGTTGTTGTTGTTATGTGCCATCGAGTCGGCCCCAACTCATAGCGACCCCTCCTTGGGTTTCCGAGGCAGTATCACTACAGAAGTAGGATTGCCCAACC
>NW_006921831.1:1862446-1866818 GCF_000298275.1 Orycteropus afer afer
AATGATAACAAATTATGGATGATATTTCAAAGAATGGGAATTCCAGAACACTTAATTGAAAGATTGACGTTGTCAGGGATTTCATTTTACTTGGATCCATAATCAACGCTCATGGAAGGAGCAGTCAAGACATCAGATGACATCTTGTCCTGGGCAAACCTGCTGCAAAAGACCTCTTTAAGGCATTAAAGAGCAAAGATGTCACTGGTCAGACTCTGCCTGCCCCCAGCCATGGTACTTGCCACTGGGTCATATGCAGGGGAGCTGGGCAGGAAGATCAAAGAAGAGCTGATGCCTTGAATCATGGGGCTGGGGAAGAACCGTGACTTCCACGGACTGCCAGAGGGATGACCGCATCTGTCCTGGATGAAGTCCGCCTGAATGCTCCTTAGGGGGAGATGGTGAGACTATCTCACGCACTTTGGACCTGTGATCAGGAGGACATCACACTTGGTAAAGCAGGGTCAGCCAGAGGAAGGAAGCCCCTCAACAAGACGTGACGCAGCGGTGTCTGCCACAGTGGGCTCAGCACAGCAACAGGTGTGGGGTGACACGGGACCAGGCCGTGTGCTGTCCGTTTACCCGAGCTCTCTGTGAGGTGCTGCAGACTTGACGGCACTAAGAACAGCAACACGGGGTTGGCGAACCTCTCTCTACGCTCTGCCTCCTTGAGCAGGATACGTAATAAAGTATTTGCTGAGTGAACGGAGGAGGCCGTCAATCTCAGAAATCTCATCCCTCAGAAGGGAAGAGCGAAGCCCCAGCGTGGTCTTGCAGACATGAGGCTGGGGCTCCTGGGGGACTGCGTGTGGACCCTGGCTACCAGAACGTTCCAATGACCTGTGCGTTAGGCGGTGGCAGCTCCAAGGTGTGGCCCTTGCCTCCAACCCCAGTAAGAAAGGATTGCTGTTGTTGTTATGTGCCGTCCAGTCAGACCCGACTCATAGCGACCCCTCCTTGGGTTTCCGAGGCAGTATCACTATGGAAGTAGAGAAAACATGCTGTCTTTGCGAAGCTCAATCTTTCTTTTCAGGCAAGTTAAAGAGGAGTGTTGGCTCCACAAACCCAGCTCCAAGACAAGGCCCCAAGAGACCCCCCTCAACCAGGCTGCCGTCCTCCAAACCCCCCTTCCCAGGTTTCTGGAACCACCACTGGGGACAGCCTCCGAGGCAGCTGGCTAAAGGCAGCTGTAAACACATTTCTCCTGTCCCCACAGAGAGCTCCAGCGACAAGGCCACTCTGCTGTGTTTGAGAAATACCGCCCTAAGGACCCAGGCCTCCTCCAGCCCGTCTGCCCTGTGGACACCCCTTGGGCCCCGTCCCCCATCTGCTGACCTGTTTGTGGCCCAGAAACCACGCTCCATTGGCAAGAGCCCATGTTGTGGCAGTTTCAGGACCGCTCCCTCTGGCCCAGTTCCTCGGTGTCGGTCTGGAGATACCCAGCCTTGGACGCAGAGTAAACACCATCCTCCAAGTCTTTAGAAACCTTTGAGGAAGCAGGCTCGGGACCGCCCCAGCCCCAGCAGCCCTGAGAAGATGTCGCAGCAGGAGGGGCACACGGCCAGCCAGTCCCTGCTGGTGGCCTTCACACAGTCACTCAATCTGTGAATGCATCACTTAGCACGTTGCAGCGTCCACAGCCCACAGCGAGGAACGTACGTCCTTTCTGCCTCCAGTATTTTAGAGCGTTCTTGGCTCTGCAGCCCTTTCTCTGGACTCGCCATCACATCTGCTGGCATCAAAAGAGAGGGGAAGGGCTCGGCCGAGAGACGGCGTTTCATATGTAACAACCTCTTCTTTGCTGCAAAACCTGGTCAGGCAGTGGTCAGTCGCCACATCTGTGGATCGCCTGCTGTGTCCAGGGCACTCTAGGACTGCCCAGGGAAGACGAACTGGGTTACCGGCAAGTCGGAACTGGGCCACCAGACCGTTAAGGGATGAGACACACAGCCGCCTTCTTGGGCCTGGGCAACAGCATGAACACTCTGGCTTCCACGAGGCCCATGATCGCTGTCCTCACGGGAGCATCCAGCGGAAAGGTCCTTGCTGGTCTCTGCCACCGAGAAGCTCGCCATGGGCTTGGGACACCACGCGTGGAGGCCGGCACCTCATCAGAGAGGGTTTCTGAGGCCGCCTGAGTGGAAGGGACTCAGGGGCAGCCTAGCCCAGCCCTTCACTTTGCAGCTGGGAAACGGAGACGCAGGGAGGATGAGGTTTGCCCAAGAACGGGGGGCTGAATCAAGTCAAGTCAGGTGAAGCCAGGGAAAGGTGGGTGCTCCTACCAGCAAGCATGGCCCCTTGCTCGTCCCTGGGAGGTGCTCCAAGGTTCGGGCAATTTTTCCTACTTATTTTCCACTTCAGCCAGAGGCCCAGTGGCCCACCACAGCAAATATGGGAACATTCGCTCACTTCCCTGTAATTTCAGGACACCTTCTAGCTCAGTCCGGGAAGCCCAATTGACACTACAAACGTTCCCAGATCTGATGAGTCCCCCTGACTCCCCTGTGGACGAGGCTCTGTGTTTTCTCCGCATCTTAACAAGGACTGGCATTGCTTGCCATCGGTCTTACTGTCCACGGACTTGTTTGCAAGACCTTGAGTGAACATAAGAGGTGGGGCTGGCTGTGCTGGGGCGCCCAGAACCTGAGACGGTCGGACCAGGCCTGGCCAGAAGGTTTTCCTGATGGAGAGCGGCAGGGAGAGGCCCACGCGAGAGGGCCTGCAGGACTCCCGCTGAGCCGCGGGCTCCTCCTGTGTCTTTCTGCTTTCTCCCTGGGGATCTGTCCCGTGCCGCCTGCACCTCCTGCGCCTGTTGCAAGCGCAGCCTGTAGTCCAGGCGTTCGGGCCCCAGAGAAGCTCTCAGCCACGGTGCCAGCAGAGCTCCTGGAGAGGGTGGTGAGCCTCTGTGCAGTAGGGGGTCCACCCCAGGGGTCTCCTGTGGTTTCTGAGGTGCTGTGTTAGCTCTCTGGGGCGGCTATAAAGAAATCCCATGAGTGGAAACTTCAACAAACAGAAATTTATTTGCTCACAGTTTGGGAGGCTGGAGGTCCGAATCCAGGCCTCCAGCCCCAGGCGGAGCCTTAGTCTCTCTCTGGGCTCTGGGGAAGGGCCTTGCCTCCTCAGCCTCTGCTCCCTGGTCCCTCGGGGTCTCGTGTGGCCTGGCGGCTGTCTCCCACCATCCCTGCTGGCGTGCTTAATCTGCACTGTCCCTAAAGGCTGCGTTGCCTACCCTAATGCTGCCGCACGAACACAAGGGAACCCTCTCCCCGGGTGGGACTCTGACCTCAGGGAGTGCAGGACTCACAACCCAGACTGTGGGGGCCCAGAACAATCCGTGCAGCATCCAGTGGTGCCTCAGCAGACTTTGACAGAGCACTCTTAGTTGGGGTCCCCTCCAACAGGGACTCCCTTTCCCTGCTCTCCTTCTCAGGCTTCCTGGGGTCACCTCACACACACAGGGTCTTGCATCCCAGCCTTTGTTTCAGACAAAGCCTTCTTAAAAAAAAAAAAAAAAAAAAAACATTATTGTGATTTGGGTGAAAGTTGACAAAGCAAATTCATTTTCCATACAGTAGTTCATACACATTTTGTTTCATGACATTGACTGCAACTCCCCACAATGCAACAGCTCTCTTCCCACTTCCTCCCTGCAGTTACCTCCTGCCTACCCAGCTGTTCCCCTGTGCAGACACTGCCCTTCGGTTCTCGCCCAATTGATCACTCCTAGGAGTGTATCTACCTGATGTAAATGTTCACCCCATATGCCTGTTTATTGTTTGGCTGGAAGCCACAGGAGTGAATTCAATTCCAGACCTGAAGGCTAACTAGGGGCCATAGTCTCAGGGGTCTTACCAGGCTCCATCAGACCAGAAAAACCTGGTCTTTTTTTTTTTTTAAAATGATCTTGAGTTTTGTTCCACATTGTTCTCCCACTCTGTCCAGGATCTCCTGCACTGATCCATTTCCGAGTGGTTGGCAGTGGTAACCAGGCACCATCTAGTTCTTCTGGTCTCATGGTCATATAGGCTGAGGATCACATGGTCCACCAGTTCCCCGGACTAATTGTTTCCATGCATCCTCAGTTTTCTTCATTCTTCTTTGCTCTGGACGAGGAGAGACCCATTGTTGCATCTAGATGGCCATCTGCAAGCTTTTAAGACCCCAGTCACTACTCACAAAGTAGGATGTGGAACATTGTTTTTGTGTAGTATGTTATGCCAATTGAGCTTGATGTCCCCTGTGACTATGGTCCCGAACCCATAGTCCAACTACTTGCACCCTCCAGGTAGCTGGCTGTGGCCAAGAAGCCACCACAACCTTGCCCCTTTTCAGCTCTACTACACACCTGGACATTTTTACAGCACATACAAAT
>NW_006921831.1:1867798-1869050 GCF_000298275.1 Orycteropus afer afer
GTATATGACAAAAAGATTCAGTCCCTGGGTAGCACAAATGGTTAAGCAGCTGACTAGTAGCTGAAATGGTGGTGGTCTGAACCCACCCAGAGGCACCTTGGAAAACAGGCCTGGTGATGTGCTTCCAACAAGTACAGCCTTAAAAACCCTCTGGGGCAGTTCTGCTCGGCACACGTGGGTTCCTGTGAGTCAGCATGGCCTCAATGGCAACCTACACCACCACAGGACCGCAACAGAGGGGAGTCAAGCAAAATAAGGGTGAACCCCCTGACTCATGCCCTGTGGGACAGAGTGAAATTCCGCAGTGGGTTTCCCAGTTGCCATCCGTCCAGGAGCAGGTCGTCAGCGGTCTCTCCCATGGGGCCACCGGGGGTTTCGGTAAGCAGCTGAGCACTTGCCCACTGTGCCACAGGCCTCCTTAAAGAGTGACTATTCTACAGATATAAGCAGTCTGCACTACAGAGTGTTGCTGTCATTGTTAGGTCGAGTCGGCTTTGACACATAGCGGCCCTATATACGACAGAACTGGTAGCACAGTGGCTAAGGCACTTGACTGCTAACCAGAAGGCTGGCGGTTCAAACCCACCAGCCACTCCTCGGAAGGAAGATGGGGCAATCTGCTTCCGTAGTGATACCGCCTCGGAAACCCGAGGAGGGGTCGCTGTGAGTCGGGTCTGACTCGAGGGCACTTAACGACAACAACATACGACAGAACGACATAATGCCCGGCCCTGCACTAGCCTCACAGCCGCCGCTCTGTTGGAGCCCATGGCTGCAGCCACTGTGTCTGTCCATCTCTGAGGGTCCTCCTCTTTCCCTGACCCTCACTTTACCAAGCAGGACGTCCTTCCCCAGGACTGGTCCCTCCTGACGACATGTCCGAAGTGTGTGAGACGAAGTCCCGCCATCCTTGCATCTAAGGAGCATCCTGGCTGCACTTCCTCCGGGACAGATTGGTTCATCCTTCTAGCAGTTCGTGGTGCATTCAAAGGAATAGGAATCATCAAAACTCCAGTAGAAAAATGGATAAATGTCAGGAAAGGGAACATTAATTCTGAAAAATATTTTAAATGCCAAGTCTTTAATAAATGGTGCTAGAGCGACTGCACATCCATCTGCAAGAAATGAAGCTGGGACAAGGGGCAAGGTTGTGGTCACTGCTTGGTCACAGCCAGCTACCCAGTAGTGACCAAGTAGTTGAACCTGTGCGCTTGGGACCATAGTCGCAGGGGACATCAAGCTCAATTGGCAT
>NW_006921831.1:1870295-1871876 GCF_000298275.1 Orycteropus afer afer
TCAACCTTGGGGTCCAGCTCTGCCTCATGCTCCTGGCCCACTGAAGCTGCAGGCTTTTCTTCACTCAGACAGCTGCTGGCTGCTGAGGCTGAGAAGCCCAAGGTCGACAAGTCAAAAGGCACAGTCCTGATGTTACCAAACCAAATGGCAGACCATTAACTCTAATCCATTGTAAGGCCCAAGGTCAGCAGAGCACGTCAGGCTGCTGAACAATGACACGGCGACATGAAGGGTCCAGGCGTGCCACAAGCTAGAGACCATTCCCCAAGGCTTCTCCTTATATACAGGAAGCAAACCACAGCCCTAAGGCAGCTAGCTACTCAGCTGCTTGTGGTAGATCCCACCATGGAGTTGATTGCCAGTCTCATCATGGGGAATAACTACCACCAGCTGCCTGGCCACTCAACCAGGCCCCGCCAAGTCGACACACAGACTTAACTACCACACCGCCTCAGAAACCCAAGGAGGGGTCGCTATGACCTGGATTCACCTTGATGGCAGTGAGCAACAACACACTAGATGGTTGTAACGTTCTGTTAACAATCTCCTCAGAGGCGTAGTGACTGAGTTTACACAGTCATGAAGTTGACTTCTGTAACCCGTATAGAGTCAAGGTCTATGCTTCCGTCCTTATGAAGACGACAGGAGATATTTTTTAAAGGACATGATTGGGGGAGCAATGCATCTGACCTTTGGCCGCCGTCTGGAAGTGCAGGCCGCCATTTGGAAGGCTTCCCACCTTAAAAAGGCTCTTCCTTTGTCCTTCCAGGTCACGTTCAGCCCCCGTCTGGCCGCCTCGGGCAGGGCGGGCTTTGGAGATCTCAGATGGGAGGCCGTTTCAGGGGCTGCTGTGGGATCCGGTCAGCAGGGGACCCCCTGACTTCCTGCTCAGCATGCATGCTCCCCTGCTAGGGGCTGTCTCCACCAGGGGCTCAGTGGCCAGACCTCCTGCCCCTCACCAGCTGGGCCATGCCACCCAGGCTACCGTCGTCTGCCAAGAACTGCAAGCGTCTTCCCTTTGCCCTGATCTCTGCTTGTGATGGTTGGTTGTGCCCTTGATGTTGGTCAAGTCAGCCCCTGATTTAGGGCTACTCCAAGCACCACAGACCTAGACACTGTCGGGTCCCTCACGGTCCCACGATCGGCTGTGTCTCGGAACACTGTGGTCCACGGGGCTTCAGCGACTGACTTTCTGAAGCCAATCCCCAGGCCTTTCTCCCCAGTCCATCTTAGACCCGAAGCTCCACGGAAGCCTGTTCAGCCGCAGAGCAGTGCAGGCCTCCATGGACGGACGGTGGGGCTCTGCCTGAGGTTCCCCGACCGGGAATCAGACCTGGCTCTCCCACGTGGAAGGTGAGGGTTCTGCCACCGAGCCACCGCCCCCATCGACACCTGTCCATTCCCTGGGTGGTCTGGGTTCCCTTCAGGACCCAGAGAACCACACGCCGCTCTGAGTCCATGTCTTCACTGGTCACACAGAGCTGACAGACTGGCCTCCAAGACAGGAAGGAGCCGTCAGTTGGCTCAATGGAAGTCAGTAAGCTTAGTGAGTGGAGGGGACACGAGTAGGCACAGCCCCCC
>NW_006921831.1:1875036-1877698 GCF_000298275.1 Orycteropus afer afer
AAGTGCAAGTTGCCGTTGAAAAGTAACAGCCGCTGAACTCAATGGAGTTGGCTGTTTCTCAGCCGCAGAATCCCACCCCAAGCTTGGGAAGGGAGGGGGTGGCGGTTCCGTTTTATGAGTTGGATAATGTGTATGTGGATCCACAGTCAATGTGCCTGCAAACTGCAGTCAAGAAATCAGATGTCATATTGCACTGGGCACATCTGCTGCAAAAACCTCTTTAAAGTGTTTGGAAGCAAAGATGCCACTTTGGAAACTAAGGTGCACCTTGAAAACTAAGGTGCACCTGACCCAAGCCGTGGTATTTTCAATCACCTCATTTGCATGTGAGAGCTGGACAATGAATAAGGAAGACTGAAGAAGAGTTGATGCTTTTGAGCTGTGCTGTTGGTGAAGAATGCTGGAAGTCCCATGGACTGTGAGAACTATCTGTCCCGGAAGAAGTGCAGCTGGAATGCTCCTTGGAATTGAGATGGTTAATGCCCCTCATTCTGGTCATGTTGTCAGGAGGGCCCAGTCCCTGGAGAAGGACCTCGTGCTTAAAGTGGGAAGTGATAAAGGGGACCACCCTCAACAAGACGGACTGACACCGTGGCCACAGCCATGGGCCCCACAGGACAATGGCTGTAAGGATGACGCAGGACCCAACAGTGCTTTGTTCTGTTGGACACAGGGTGGCTCCGAGTCAGAACCCACTGACGGCGCCTAACGACACACGTGGTGTGGGTCCGAAGGAGAGGGCTGGGTGTCTGTGGCGGGCGGCAGGGACCGTGAAGGCGTCTGCAGGAGACACTGTGCCAGGGCTTGGCTGCCCTACTGTTAACACGACCTCTCTCTCTCTCAGCCTGGGGATTAATAACGGCGGGGATCACTATGAAACGGTCTGCAGGGCACACGGTGGGGGGGAGTGCTGGTGATAATTACCCGAGGCGAGAGAGATCTAATTGGATTTCAGTGGCCTGACAGGCTTGTCCAAAGGCCGACCATTAATGCTGACACCATGAAACCTGCTGCTGTCTCCCAAGTGCGACTCCTGGTGACCCCACGTGTCACAGAGAACTGCTCGTGGCGTGTTCTCGGCTGTGATCTTTACAAGAAGGATCCCTGGAGGGACATTGGCAAGCACACGGCTGCTGACGGGAAGGGCTCACTCAGCAAGAACTCAGGCAGCCCCCCCACGGGAGAACAGAGCGGCTGACCCAGGCGGTGAGGAGGACAGCCTGGGAGCCCTGCAGGCGGCTCTGCTCTGTCCCACGGGGTGGTTAAACCAGAAAACCCCACCCACTGCCATCCAGTCGGTTCCCACTCATAGTGACCCCCTGTGGGTTTCTGAGGTGGGAAATCTTTACCAAAGTGAATTGCCCGGTCTTCCTTCTGCAGAGGCGCTGGTGGGTTTGAGCCGCCAACCTTCTGGTTTGCAGTCAAATGCCTTAGGCACTGTGTCACCAGAGCTCCCAATGGAGTGGTTGGGAGGAGAAGTCAACTCAAACGCCAACCAACAACAACAACAACAAATCTTTACAGCAGCAGACTGCCAAGACTACCTTCCGTGCTACCACAGAGTGGGTTGGAACTGCCAACCTTCTAGTTAGTAGTTGAGTGTAAACCTGGCCCGTGATTTCACAGACCCAAATACAGAACCGGAAGCATGAGCCCAAAACACAGTAATGGCACAAAGGGACCCATCTACCTGTGGGCAGCCACTAGCTGGTCTGGACACCAGCGTTCCGAGGGGCTCCACTGTGTTTCTGACCATGGAGACCCCAGCCTGCACCAGTGAAGAGGCCCCAGGCTGCACCAGTGAGAGGCCCCGGGCTGCACCAGTGAGAGGCCCCGGGCCACCAACAGGGAGGTGGACTCCAGAAGGGAGAGCAGGCAGCCCGGGCTCCTGGTTTTCTGTTCCTTTTTCAACAACAAAACAGGCAAAGAAGGCTTTTGCTTTCCAAGGACCCGGCTGGGGAGTAAATTTTCAAAAGGGGAAAGAGGTGTGGGGCTGGGAGGCAGGCGGAAGGGCTGTGTGTCTCTCAGTGCAGGCAGGTTGTACTGTGTAGCGAGCACACCCGAGTCCAGGTGGCGGAACACAACGGTTCATGTCTCACTCACGTTCCAGGAACTGCTGTCCTTCGCGTGCCTCTGAAATTCCTCCTGAAGGAAGACACAGCAGAGAGAATCTCCCACCAGCTTCTAAATGCCTCCACTTCCTCTCACGTTCATTGGCCAAGGCCAGTCATGTGACCATGCCTGACCTCAGGGTCCAGGGAACATAGCCAGCCTCACAGTGCTCAGGAAGAGGAGGAGCCAGGCCTAGGGCGGTCCTGTCGGGTGGGGGCAGACTGCAGCCTCACAGTGTCTGCAGAGAGGCCATGTTTGGTAGATATGCAGGGACACTTTCCCAGGGATGGGGCCTTCATTAGGAGCCCTGGTGACACCGTGGGTAACCACTCAACTGCTAACTGAAATGCCGGTGGTTGGAACCCACCAGCCACTCCATGGGAGAACGATGAGGGAATCTGCTTCCATGAAGACAACCTTGGAGACCCTGTGGGCAGTTCCTCTCTGCCTCTAGGGGCGCTGTGGGTCAGAATGGACTCCAGGCAGTGGGTGTGGTTTGGGCTTTGCTTCTGTGAAGACTGACAGCCTTGGAGACCCTGTGGGCAGTTCC
>NW_006921831.1:1878358-1879095 GCF_000298275.1 Orycteropus afer afer
TGTTGTTGTTGTTGTTGTTGTTGTTACATGCCATCAAGTCGGACCCAACTCCTAGCGACCCCTCCTTGGGTTTCCGAGGCAGTATCACTGCAGAAGTAGATTGCCTAACCTTCCTTCTGAGGAGTGGCTGGTGGGTTTGAATCGCCAGCCTTCTGGTTAGTAGTCAAGTGCCTTAGGCACTATGCCCCCAAAGCTCCCTCCTGTACTGATAAGAAAGAAAATACTAAAACCACATGCCCACACATACATCTGCATGTATAGTGTTGAAGAACTTGGGATTACAGTCCTACCGTAACCCGCCATCTGTGTGACTTTGGACAAGCACTTTAATATTGTAAGCCTCAGTTTTCTCCTCTTTTAAATGGGATAATATTGACAATGGCTACTATCTCATAGGTTATGGTGAGAAGGAAGTAATTTACACAAAACGTTCCATGTTCATAATACACGCTCAGAAAAGCCAGTGTGTTTAGCTGTTAACATCTTTTATTAGCTGCATAAATTACACTCTACTTACACACACAACAAGTCAGGACTAAAAATATAAGGAGTAAAATTTAAAGAACCACTGTGCCGTTCAGTGCCGTTGGGTTGGCCCCTGCTCCTAGCGACCCCACGTACAGCAGACGCATCCACTGCCCGGGCCTGCGCCAGCCGCACAATTGTTGTTGTTGCAGCCACTGTCAGTCCGTCCTGTTGAAGGTCTTCCCCTTCTTCACTGACCCTCTACTCCAAGC
>NW_006921831.1:1879330-1890972 GCF_000298275.1 Orycteropus afer afer
CCGAGCTTCCTTTCAAGGGGTGGCTGGTGGGTTTGAACCGCCAGCCTTCTGGTTAGCAGTCAAGTGCCTCAGGCACTATGCCACCAGAACTCCTACATGCATATGAGACAATTGAAAAGACAAGGCTGGGGTCATGAACTATTGCACCAACAACCAAATGCCAACTCAAGCCCACGAGCTCCGCCTCTCCCGCGGAGCACTCCCTCGGCAGACCCCGGTTTCTTCTTTACTTCTTTTCACCCAGCAGTGGTTGGTCTGCTTTACTCTACCGCACATCCTTGATTTCTCTCGCTGCTGTGGGCTGGCGACTCTCCAGAGGCCCTGTCACCCCCTCCTCCCCCCACCGTCTCCAGAAGGTGCCAAGACAAAAGAAGAGAGAATCTCACACCAGCTTTTTTCTTTTTTTAATTTTAATTGTGATTTGGGTGAAAGTTTACAGAGCAAATTCATTTTCCGTACAGCAGCAATCTCACACCAGCTTTTTTTTTTTTTTAATTTTAATTGTGATTTGGGTGAAAGTTTACAGAGCAAATTCATTTTCCATACAGCAGCGTTCATACACATTTTGACCCATGACATTGACTACAATTCCCCACAATGCAGCAGCTCCCCTCCCACTTCCTCCCCACAGTCACCTCTTCCCTGTGTCCTTCTCTCCATGCTCTCCTGCCCCCTGAGCTGTCTCCCTGTGCACACGCAGCCCTTCTATTCTCCCATGACTGATCTCTCCAAGGAGTGTATCTACCTGATATAAGTGTTCACCCTATAGGCCTGTCTGTTGTTTGGCTGGAAGCCACAGGAGTGAGTTCATTTCCAGACCTGAAGGGCAGCTAGGGGCCATAGTCTCGGGGGTCTCACCAGGCTCCATCAGACCAGCCGACCTGGCGTTTTATTTCTCCGTTTATTTTATAATTTTGAGTTTTGTTCCGCATGGTTCTCCCACCCTGTCCAGGATCTCCCGCACAGCGGCAGCCGGGCACCATCTAGTCCTTCAGCCACGCCTGCTCTTACATGCTGGGGTGGGTGTCTGTGTGTCAACCTGGCTGGGCAGCTGGATGTAGTAGTGATTCCCCATGGCGAGCCTGGTCATCAGGTCCATGGTGGGATCTACTGGAGCCAGTGAGCAGCTGCTTTGGGAGGTGGTCTGCTTCCCGTATACAAGAAGCAGCTTTGGGAACAGTCTCTAGCTTGTGGCACGCTTGAATCCTGCGTGCAGTCATGTCGTCGTTCAGCAGCCTGCCGTGCTCTGGCGACCTTGGGACCTTTATTATTATTTTTTTTTGATGTAGGATTTAGATTTGTTTATTTATGCTATTGTGCTTTAGGTGCAAATTTACAGAGCAGAGTTCGTTTTACGTTCAACATTACACGTACCTTTAGTTTCACTCCCCATTTGCCCTCCCCAACCCCCACCCAGTCTCCTCCCCTCCCACCCAGTAACCCTCCCCCTGTGCCCCTCACAGTTGCGCACTCCTGTGTGGCCTGCATTTCCTCCGTGTGAACGTTGCCCCTCTGGTGCCCCATGGTCGATTGCTCCAAGGGATGCATTTCCACAGAGTATGTGGGTGCATCACCCTGGGATGAGTGGTCTGCGTGTACGTTTTGTTTACTATTGGGCAGACACCCAGTCCCTCGGAGTGAGTTTTATTCCAGTCCCAGAATGTATCTCAGGGCCATAGTATTGGGGATCTCACCAGACTCCATCCAACCAGTAATTCTGTTCATTATTGAGTTTTTGGATTTTGTTCCACGGTTTCCCTCCCACTCTATCCAGGAAGACCTTGGGACCTTTAATGGACTTGAATTAATGGCCTGCCGTGTGGTTTGGTAACATTGGGACTGTACCTTTTTACTTGTCAACCTTGGGCTTGTCAGTCTCAGCAGCCAGCAGCTGTCTGAGTGAAGAAAAGCCTCTAGCTCCAGTGGGCTGGGAGCAGGAGGCAGAGCTGGGCCCCAAGGCTGAGGGGCTTTCACCCAGCCCCTAGGGCCTGGCACTTTGAACTCGGACTTAAAGCCTCCAAACAATAAGAAAATAAACTGTTTTTTAAGGCCATCCCATTTGTGGTATATTCCTGTCAGAGTGGCACTAGGTGCCAGAACAAAGCTTCGTCTGTAAGTATGTGCAAACAACAGACTGGATTGTTGTTCACCAAACACCGACTCTCCTCCCCACCCCCCAGCCCCCCCATTCTGCCCCCTCCCCAGTGGAATATATTGCCCCGCCCCACTGACGCTGGCTTGGCCAGGAGACTTGCTGCGGCCAGTGGGATCTGAGGGGAGCGGAACTGAAACTGGCAGCGTGGGTTCTCACCGGCCTCACCGCCCCGCTCTCCGCCATGAGGACAGACCTCTGCCTCAGTCCCAGCAGAGCCATCGCCAGCCTGCAGGCCTGGGAGCAAGAAACACACGCCTGGTGCTGGGGCTGTGTGTTACCGCAGCAGACACTGACTCACACACTAAGATGTAAAACCGTCCATGGGCTCCTGAGCTGACCACAGACTTTGCAGGCTACTCTCAGCTTCAGCTGAGTAACAACATGCATTTGCCAATGCAGTCGGAGGGGGCGGTGGTGGTCAGTGGGAGGAGTCTCACCTTCTGTGCAGGAAATCTGGGTTGGGTTCCCTGACTGCGCCTCACGTGCAGTCCCCAACCATCTGTCCATGGAGGCTTGCATGTGGCTGGGACGCTGAGCAGGCTTCAGCGGAGCTTCTAGACCAAGAAGGAGTAGGAAGAAAGGGCCAGGGATCTGCTTTCAGAATCAGCTGGTATTAAATGTGGATCTGTCTAAGCAAAGGGATGCACCCACGACCATGCACAAGGCTGGCCGATGATGGTTCCACACACCTATCTGCATGTGCTGTAAGGATGTCCATATACATAATACAGCTAATGGGGCAAAGTGGGGATAACTTCTTGGCCACAGCCAACCACCCCGAGGGAGTGAGTAGTTGGACCTGTGGGCTTGGGACCACAGTCACAGGGGCCAAGCTCAATTGGCATAACATACTACACAAAAGCATTGTTCCACATCCTACTTTGTTGAGTAGAGGCTGGGGTCTTAAAAGCTTACAAGCAGCCATTTACAATACAACAATTGGTCTCCCCTTGTCTGGAGCTAAGAAGAGTGAGGAAAACCAAAGATGTATGGAAACAATTGGTCCAAGGGACTAGTGGACCATGCACACCTCAGCCTATGTGACCATGAGACCAGAAGAACTAGATGGTGCCCAGCTACCACTGTCAACCACTTGGAAAGGGATCAGTGCAGGAGATCCTAGATAGAGTGGGAGAACACTGTGGAACAAAACTCAAAATCATAAAATAGACCAGGCTTACTGGCCTAATGGAGGCTGGTGAAACCCCCAAAACTATGGCCCCTGGAACTGAACTCACTCCCATGCCTTCCAGCCAAACAATAGACAATGTATAAGGTGAACATTTACACCAGGAAGGTGCACTCCTTGGAACGGTCAACCATGGGAGAACAGAAGGGCAGTATTTGCTCAGGGAGACAGCTCGGAGGGCAGGGATGCATAGGAAAGAAGGACACAGGGAAAAAAGGTAGCCCAGGGAGGAAGTGGAGAGAGAGCTGTCATACTACGTGTACTACTGTCATGAAATAAAATGTGTATGAACTGTTGAACAGAAAACGAATTTGCTCTGTAAATTTTCACCCAAATCACAATTAAAAAAAAAAATCAGCCAATGAACCCTGTGGATCACAAGGTCCAATCCACATGTGATTATGAGGACGGTGCAGGACCAGGCAGTGTTTCATCCCAGTGTGTGTGGTGTCCCCACAGACTGGGGGCCGCCTTGACAGCATCAAACAACAGCACAGGAGATGTCTCCAATACACTGTATGTTGAATATGATTAGTTTGAAAACATTCTGCTACTATGTTAAAAACAACAACAACCCAACTCAATGCCATTGAGTGGATTCCCACTCATAGCGACCCCCGTTGGGTTTCTGAGGTGATCATTCTTTACAGAAGTAGACTGCCCAGTCTTCCTTCCATGGAGTGGCTGGTGGGTTTGAACCACCAACCTTCTGGTTAGCAGTCAGATGCCTTAGGCACTATGGCACCAGAGCTCCTGTTGCTCCTATATAATCCTTCCTAAATTCTCGTCCACGCACGTCCACATAAATATATGAAAGCTCATCGTGGAAATACGTGTTGGAAGGCTAGGAGAATCTGCCTCTTGGTGTTGTCGTTAGATGCCATCAAGTTGGCTCTGCTTCACAGCGACCCTCCATACGATAGAATCAAACACTGCCCGGAGGTGCATCACCCTCACAACCCGTGCTGACCCGGATCCCACTGCTGCAGCCCCTGTGTCAGTCCCGCTCGTCGAGGGGCTCCCCTTTTTCCTCTGACCCTCCACTTTACCACGCACCATGTCCTGCTCCAGGAAATGCCCCCCAGGGTCACATGTCCAAAGTACTTGAGAAGAAGTCTGGCCATCTTTGCTTCCAAGGAACATTCTGGCTGTACTGCTTCCAAGACAGATATGTTCATATTGTATCAGTTCATTATTGTAAAGAGTCAAGAAACCATTTATATATGGAAGGAAAATTTCTTTGTTGGTTACCAGGGTGGGAGGGTGGGGAGGGAGAACTGCTAGACAGGTGGAGACAAGTATTGATTTGGGTGAAGGGAAGGGCAATGTACCAAATGTGAGTGATCAACACGCTGGCACTCAGGAAGAGGAAGACATAGAGAGGCGCATGGGAGGTACAGACAACAAAGATGAACCCTTTTGCATGTACAGTATTGCACTGTCAGTGATAGCAAACATTGATCTATGGGTGGGCAGGCTGAACAATTAAGTATGTCTATGCAGGGGGGAGTGTGCCCAAGACCATGTACAGGGTTGGAAGACAATGGTTCTACAAGTGTACTGGTATGTTCTGTAAGAATTCCCAGGTATATAGTAGAGTTGATAAGGGACAATGTTGTAGTCACTCCTTGGCTACAGCCAGCTACCCAGAGGGAGCGAGTAGTTGGACCTGTGGGCTTGAGACCATGGTCACAGGGGATATCAAGCCCAATTGGCATAACATACTACACAAAACGTTGTTCCACATCTTACTTTGGTGAGTAGCGACTGGGATCTTAAAAGCTTGCAAGCAGCCATCTAGATGCAATGATGGGTCTCTCCTCATCAAGAGCAAAGGAGAATGAAGAAAACCAAAGACGCACGGAAACAATTAGTCCAAGGAACTGGTGGACCATGCATTCCTCAGCCTATATGACCATGATACCAGAAGAACTAGATGGTGCCCAGTACCACTGCCAACCACTCAGAGGGGGATCTGTGTAGGAGATCCTGGATAGAGAGGGAGAACAATGTGGAATAAAACTCAGAATCATTTGGAAGAAAAAAAAAGGGAGACCAGGTTTGCTGGTCTGATAGAGCCTGGTGGGACCCTTGATACTATGGCCCCTAGCTGCCCTTCAGGTCTGGAACTGAACCCACTCCTGTGGCTTCCAGCCAAACAAACGACAGGCATAGGAGCTGAACATTTGCATTAGGCAGATACACTCCTTGGAGAGATCAATCATGGGAGAAAGAAGGGCTGTGTGTGCACAGGGAGACAGCTCAGGGGGCAGGAGTGTGGGGAGGGAAGGACACAGGGAAGAGGTGACTGTGGGGAGGAAGTGGGAGGGGAGCTGTTGCATTGTGGGAGATTGCAGTCACTGTCATGAGACAAAGTGTATGTGAGCTGCTGTATGGAAGATGAATTTCCTCCGTAAACTTTCACCCAAATCACAATAAAATTTTTTTGAAAAGGGCAGATGTGTCCATCCTTCTTCTGGTGGTCTAGAGTCAATATTCTTTATCAACCAGAATCCAAAGGCATCACTCTCTTTGGTCTTCCTCATTGCCTCTTAGTACTGGGAATTAGGGGTGATTCTTCACAAATCATATTTTGCATTATTTTTAAGCCATAAAAGTTTTATACAGATGGTTTAAAAAAAATCTTAAAAAAGACGTTTAACCAATAAACGTCTTTGCCCCACTCACCTCCAGCTTCACTGTTCAGAGAGAAGTTCTTGATAACTTTCTAGAAACATTCTCCAGGGGCCATACTTTGAAATGGCTCCAATCCACCAATTAGCTAAAAACCCTCAGGTGTAGCCAACCTCTGAGTGGAAAGACATAATAATCTAGCATAATATACCCAGAATTAATCGTAAATGTATTACACAGAACCTACTAATCTGTTTCTCATTAAAACGACAGAGTACATTTTAATCCTTGCATTTCCAAAACTAAGAAAAATAAAGTCTTTGTACTTATGCACTGTTTGAAAGATTTGCAGGTAGCTTTGGAAAAAAACACATTTAATGCAAGAATGAATTCAGGATTATATGTTGCCTCATTCAATCCATTTAAAAGTCAGTTTTAAAGGGTTTAATTAACAGGGAAAATTTCATAAAGATCCTGGCCAGTTCTCCGGCATCCCCCAACCTCTTGTGCGGGTTCACACCCTTCTGTTTCAGCCGAATTTGCAGTTAAGAACTGAAGTCGCGTGAACAGAAAGAAAGAAATCAACATGTTAAGTTCTCTGGAAGCTTTTATTGAAGGTGTATTTCTACGATCCAAGTATGTTATTTATGGATGCAAACAAGGTAGGAAATAGAATTTGACATTAAGCTAATTAGCATCTGAAGCAGCTGTATGAAGACGGCCCGGGCGTAGGTTCCCCAGGAAGGTACACATTCTTTCTCCCGTGAGGCACGTCACCTGCGGGAAGGGTCACGTCACCCACAGAGATAAACCAAGCCAGGGGCTGTGGAGTCGCTGCCGACTGCTGACCAGCCACACGCACAGAGCAGAACTGCTCCCCGGGGTTTGCAAGGCTGTGGCCTCGTGGAACACATCCCAGGGCCTGGAGAAGGACGTCATGCTGGGTCAAGAGGAAGGTCAGCAAAAACGGGGAAGGCGCTCAGTGAGGCGGGTCGACACAGTGGCCGGGCGATGGGCGATGGGCTCCAGCACAGCAGTGACTGGGAGGCCGGCGCAGGACCTGGCAACCTCGCACTCGTTGTTCGTGGGGCCGCTGGGAGTCGGCACTGACTCAACGGCACCTAACGGCAGAGAAAGGCCTTCCCTTCCAGGCTCCTCGGGGTGGTCTCCACTCCCACCTCTTGTTGGATAGTCGAGCGCTGAACCGTTTGCAGCACCAGGGCCAGGTACGGTGGTCCTGTCTGGGCACGGGCTCCAGGAACGCCTGGTCTCTGCCATCCAGCTGTAAGTTAGGACGGGCACAGTAAGGTGTGGGGGCGTTGCTGGGGAAAGCCAGGCCCTTGCCTACCCTGGGGGTCGACCTTGGTCCCCGATCAAGCAGGTGACATTCTTGGTCTTTGGTCACACCATTCCGTCTCCTTTGTGATGCTTTTCTGAGCCTCCTGCTGGCCTCCCCTGACCCGGGGATCCTACCCCACCTGGCCTGCCATCTCCTCCTTCCGGGCCAGGCTCCTCTACAGGCGTGGAGCAGGGGACAGGGGACTGTGCTTGGAACCAGAACCTGGGGCCACTTTGGAAACACACCGTATGACCCAGCCAGCCCACTCCTAGATGCCTGACCACACGTCCACCCAGACCAGCGCCTGAGTGTGCGCAGCCTCATGGAAAGAGCCAAACGCTAGACACCACCCCGTGCCCGCCACCAGCCGCCCTGCCTCCCACCTGGAGCTCTCCCTGGACCAGCTGCTGTGAGTCAGTTCCGACTCACACCGACCCCCGCATTACAGAGTGGACCTGAACCCTGTTGGGTTTCCTTGGCTGAGATCCTGAGGGACGCAGATACCAGCCCTTTCTTCTGCGGCACCACTGCTTGGGTTTAACCCCCAACTGTCTGGTTAGTAAACCGAAAAAACCAAACCCGCTGCCACCAAGTGGGTTCCAACCCACAGCGCCCCTAGAGGACAGAGTAGAACTGCCTCAGAGGGTTTCCAAGGCTGTCAGTCTTCACAGAAGCAGACTGCCTCATCTCTCTCCCTCGGAGCGGCTAGTGGGTTCAAACCTCTGACCTTCAGGTTAGCAGCCAAATGCTTTAAGCACTGCACCACCGGGGCTCCTTGTTTGGCTAGCAGTGGTAACGCAAACCACCGCAGAGCACTGACAGGAAGCACTCCTTAGCCACCAGGAAGCCCAAGCAGCTGAGACATGCAGCCACACAGCCTGTCTCAGCACAATGACGCAGAGCGGAAGCAACCCAGCGGGAGGGAAGACACGTGTCCATGTCTGGAAAGCACCACCGAAGTCTACGGTGCAGGGAACATCCGCAGTGGCCCGGGGACGGGGGTGGGGAGACCTCACAGGGCCACGAGAAGACCGGCAAGGTGCTGGAGGTGGTCGCTGTCCTGACCGGGGAGTGGCCTCACCAGGGTCCCCTTGGTGCTCAGCTGGGGTCATTTGGCCCTTCAGGGACATGTGACACTCTCTGGAGGTATCTCAGTTGCCACACCTGGGGGTGGTACTGGCATCTAGAGGGCAGAGGCCAGGCAGGGTGCTGACCGCGTGCTCCAAAGCACAGGCCACCCCCCACGGCGAAGCGTGGCCCGCCCCCAGGTGCCAGTAGGGCCAAAACTGAGAAGCTCTGCTGTCTACTGGGCTACAGCTTAGCATCTGGGCACTGTAGCCATGTGGCTCAGCGCCTGCCGACTGCATCACTGAGGGTGTGAAGGACATCGTGCTGGGTCAGGTGGGGGGTCAGCGAGAAAGGGGAAGACCTCAACAAGATGGCTGACACAGTGGCTGCAAGGATGGGCTCAGGGGTAGCAGGGAGCGTGGAGATGGCCCAGGACCCGTGTTTCGTTCTATTGGACAGGGTGGCTGTGCGCCGGAGCCAACTTGACGGCACCCAACAACAATAAAGAGGTATTCATATTTAGAAAAAAAAAAAAAAAAAAGTCCCAGCCCCACCTCTGGCTAGCTGTGTGGCCTTGGGTAACTCACTTCACCTCTCTGTTTCCACTCTGATGATGTTGCTGTTGTTACGTGCTGTCGAGTCGGACCCGACTCCTAGTGACCCCTCCTTGGGTTTCCGAGGCAGTATCACTATGGAAGTAGATTGTCCAACCTTCCTTCCAATGTGTGGCTGGTGGGTTTGAACTGCCAGCCTTCTGGTTAGCAGTCAAGTGCCTTTGGCACTATGTTACCTCTGATAATATGGGGTAATCCCACCATCTACTTCCCAAAGCTGTTTAACATTCTGAGATACAAGCCAAACACCACACAGATGACAAGAAGTTCATGATAATAATGAACGGACTTGCTTCCCATAAAAACGCAGCTGCTCCCTGCCTCAGTCTGGGACTGACCTTGGCTGTCAGGCAAAGGACTTGGGAAAAAGCTTTCATGGAAAAGGCATTTGAACATGGCTTCAAGTCCATAGAGAAGCCACGCTAGGTGCACAGACAACCGCCATCCCGTGGACTCCGACTCCATGAGGACCAGAACACTGCCCGGTCCCGCGGCTCCTCACCCCCGCCGGCATGTCCATCGTTATGGCAACCATGCTGGTCCTCTCGCCAAGGGTCCCCCTCGCCCTCGCTGGGCCTCGACTTCAGCAAACACTCCGTCTTCCTCCTGTGACCGATGCCACCTAATGGTGTAGCCGAGGCAACAGAGCCTGTGGGGACCCCCCAGGTTTCACCGGCGCCCTCGTGGAAGTCAGTCAGCAGGCCTTTCTTCCTGGTCTCTCTTAGCCTGTCCGCGCCCCTGAAACCTCTCCACCACGGTGACCCGCTGCTATGGGAAATATCAGTGGCATGGCTTCCAGCACCACAGCCACATGTAGGCCACCACAGTAGGACAGACTGACAAACAGGGAAAGACGAACTCTGATCTGTCGGCAATGGTCCCCGGCCCTCAGGGCGGCAGTGGGTCATTGGGCAGAGGGTCTGGGCTGGAAGTGGCCTCATGTGTGCATAGCAGTCACCTTGAGATGGCCCAGAGGCCGAGCTTTCCGTCTGACTCCAACAAGAAACACGACTTGTTTGAAAACACACACACACAAAATACAGACTTTCCTTCTGTGCGCTGGCCAAGGTTACCATTCACTGGACTCCAGCCACAAACACACTCCAGAAAATTGAAGCCTTCAAGTTCCGCAGGAAAGGGCCCTGTTGTCAGGGCCACGGTGACCCTGGGCTCTGTGCCAGGCAAAGCCGTTTCGAGGATCATAAACGGTGTCCAACTGTGCACTTAACTCAAGACCCAGCAACACGGCCTCGTCCCGGCGGCCCCCTGGCACTTTGCTCAGCTGCACCTGCGGAAGATAAACCTGAGAGCGGCTCAGGGAGAGGGAGTGGCCGCCCTCGGTCGGCCCTTTGTTCACGTGTGACCACTGGGTGAGGAAGGGAGCATCGCAGGCCAACCCCGCACCTTTGTCTTCAGGACCTCGGAGCTCAGTGGCTGGGAACCGCCTCTGCAGGACGCCTGCCACACCCTCGGCTTCCACCTTGGAGACTAGCTGTCCTCACCCAGACTCCAGGCGGGCAGGAGGGAGGAGCTTGTGGCACCTCTGTCTTCCTGGTTCCATTGCGGTGCCCCAAACGATGGCAGGGTCTAAGGACATCTCAAAGGAGTCTGCCAGGGATGGCCGAGCGCCAGGCTTGCCCCCGGATCGTGGTCCTCGGGGCTGATCTGAGCACTGTGGTCAGAAGATGGGAAACCCCGGGCGGTGCAGACATCAGCACACTCAGCTGCTCCCCAGAAGGTTGGAGGCTCGAGTTCCCTATCCAGTGGTGCAGCAGCAGAAAGGCCTGCCTCTCCTTCGGGGAACGCCCCTGAGAATCCTGGGGCGCAGTTCCACTCTGACTCACGGGGGCGCTGTGAGCCGGAGTGGACACTGCAGCAAAGGGGGGGGGGTGAGGGGCATCAGGGCTCCTTTTTTTTTTTTTTTTAATTTTATTGTGATTTGGGTGAAAGTTTACAGAGCAAATTCACTTTCCATACAGCAGCTCACACACACTTTGTCTCATGACCCTGACTACAATTTCCCACAATGCAACAGCTCCCCTCCCACTTCCTCCCCATAGTCACCTCTTCCCTGTGTCCTTCCCTCCCATGCACTCCTGCCCCCTGAGCTATCTCCCTGCGCATACACAGCCCTTCTGTTCTCCCATGATTGATCTCTCCAAGGAGTGTATCTGTTGTTGTAGTTATTTGCCGTCCAGTCGGCCCCGACTCATAGCGACAGGAGTGTATCTACCGAATGTAAATGTTCAGCCCATACGCCTGTCTTTTGTTTGGCTGGAAGCTACAGGAGTGGATTCAATTCCAGACCTGAAGGGCAGCTGGGGGCCTTAGTCTCAGGGGTCCACCAGGCTCTATCGGACCAGCAGACCTCTAGTCTCAGGGATCCCACCAGCCTCCATCAGACCAGCAGACCTCTAGTCTCAGGGGTCCACCAGGCTCTATCGGACCAGCAGACCTATAGTCTCAGGGGTCCCTCTAGGCTCCATCGAACTAGAAGACCTCTAGTCTCAGGGGTCCACCAGGCTCTATCGGACCAGCAGACCTATAGTCTCAGGGGTCCACCAGGCTCTATCGGACCAGCAGACCTCTAGTCTCAGGGATCCCACCAGCCTCCATCGGACCAGCAGACCTCTAGTCTCAGGG
>NW_006921831.1:1891072-1893342 GCF_000298275.1 Orycteropus afer afer
ATCGGACCAGCAGACCTCTAGTCTCAGGGATCCCACCAGCCTCCATCGGACCAGCAGACCTCTAGTCTCAGGGGTCCACCGGGCTCCATCGGACCAGCAGACCTCTAGTCTCAGGGGTCCACCGGGCTCCATCGGACCAGCAGACCTGTCTTGAACAGCGCTCCCTGTAGGAGGACAGCCTTGAAGAGCCCCTGGTTGCATGCCATCCTGCTCCCCAGCTCCCCTGGAGGGGGCCATTTTCCCTCGCGAGGTGCAGCATGGTCTCTCCCCAGCTCGGCCAGGACGGGAGCCAGGTCTGGTCACTTCCTTGTCCTCAGGGCCTGCTCTGGACTGAACGCCAGCGTTCTCCCTGCTGTTAACAGGGCCGCGTTCCGGCAGGGTGTCCTTTAAGCCAATCACTTTTGAGATGTAAAGGGGCAGATTAGGCCGGAGGCAAGAACAGAAAGGGAAGGTGGAGGACCTGCTCACAAAGACCAGGGGTCCCCCCTGCCCCCCCCCCCCGGCAGACAGAGCGCCTCCCTGGAGCCGGCGTCCTGAATGGGGACTCCCAGCCTCCTGAACTGTGAGACAGGACATCTCTGCTCCCTACAGCCGCCCACGCAGTCCTGTTACAGCGGTGCCCGGAGGCTCCACACAAGCCGTCCGTGGGCGCAGTGACTGCTTGAACACAGCACAGGGCGGACGGGCCGCTTCCTCAAGCAACTCTGCGGGGAGGGGCGGCTGGGGCAGGGCGGGTGCTTGCGGACAGGGGCCGTGTCAGCTTCTCAGAGCCTCCTCGGGCCCTCAGGGTGGCCAGGCCGGGCTTTGCAGCTGACGGGGTGCCAGCTTCCTGGACGCAGAACAGGCCAGGCTGGTCAGGTCGGTCGTGCGGGGGGGAGAATCAGGAAGGAGGAGGCTGCTCCTCTCAATCCAGCTCGTTTATCCAGCAAACAATGAAACAGAGGGCAGGATTGTTCGCAGACGTCGGACGCCGTCCAGGAGAAAGACCCCACCGGACAGAGGTCTGCTCAGGAATGCACGGTGCCTGGGAACCAGTGCTGGGGGAGGCCCAGCAGGGCCCTGGGGACACGGAGCCACCTGGACCCGTTTCCCTACAGCTCTGTGGCCAGCGATGGCACCAGGGAGCCTGGAGTCGGCTTCGGTGGAGACTGTACACCCAGAAATCAGCAGTTGCTGCAAGCTGGTCCCCACCCCCTACCCCAGCTGTCAACAGTCCCCCTGCAGCCCACAGCCAGGGAGCACCCCTGCAGCCCAGAGCGTTCCCAGCCTGCCAAGCCAGGCACCTGGCTCCTCCCTGGGTTCCCACTGTGAACCTCAGCCGCCACCTGGAGCCACACTGTGCAGGTAGGCGAGGACACTTTCTCTGAGGTCAAGGTGGTGTCCCTCTGCCCACATCCACCATCACCTCATCCCTCCGCCCCGTCCTGCGGGCGTCCCCGCCCCACTCCCTGCTGCACTGGGAGGTCTCCGGGAGCAAGACCACAGCCCACTCTTCCGTCGGCAGTGCCGAGGACAGAGCCGGCCACGTGGCAGGTCCTCGGGGCACGGTGTGAGACGAGCGTCCCTCTCAGGACAGGTGCAGCCAGGGACTTTCTCCACCGTCATCTGTCCGAGGCAGCAGCGAGTGTGCGGCTGCTCCTCACACAGGGTCCCTATGCTTTGTATCAGACAGAACCCTTCCGGGTCCTGGGTTCCTGGGAACACACACAGCTCCGTGCCTTAAAGAGGGGGTAGGGGGATTTTTTTGGAGTGCTCGACTAGTAGCCAAAAGTTTGGCAGCTGAGCCCACCCAGAGACACCTTGGAAAACAGGATGGGTGTCTGTGTCTGGAACACCACGGCCTTGGAAACCCCGTGGAGCGAGCTCCACCCCAGACCCGTGGCGTCAAGAGTGAGACTCAGCTTGATAGCAGCTGCCGTCGACTCTGTGACCCCAGGGCAGGACTCTGTGACCCCGGGGCATGACTCTGTGACCCCAGGGCAGGACTCTGTGACCCCGGGGCAGGTCAGAGACAGCTGCCCATGACTCTGTGACCCCGGGGCAGGTCAGCCACAGCTGCCGGCGACTCTGTGACCCTGGGACAGGTCGGCCACAGCTGCCGGCGACTCTGTGACCCTGGGGCAGGTCGGCCACAGCTGCCGGTGACTCTGTGACCCCGGGGCAGGACTCTGTGATCCCGGGGCAGGTCAGAGACAGCTGCCCATGACTCTGTGACCCCGGGGCAGGTCGGCCACAGCTGCCGGCAACTCTGTGACCCCGGGGCAGGACTC
>NW_006921831.1:1893442-1895760 GCF_000298275.1 Orycteropus afer afer
CCCGGGGCAGGTCAGAGACAGCTGCCCATGACTCTGTGACCCCGGGGCAGGTCGGCCACAGCTGCCGGCAACTCTGTGACCCCGGGGCAGGACTCTGTGACCCCAGGGCAGGTCAGAGACAGCTGCCGGCGACTCTGTGACCCTGGGGCAGGTCGGCCACAGCCGGGCCCAGGGCTCAGAGTCTGTCTGCAGGTCTCAGTCCCCTTCGTTTCTGTCTCCTGATTCTGCTCCCCTCTGAAGAGCGTCAGTATCAAGTTAGCTTCCTCCCAAGATGGCTGCCAACCATGCTGGGCATATGTGGAATGGGCTGTGCTATGGCACCGTGGTCAAAGGGCTCGGTTGCTAACCAAAAGGTTGGTGGTTCAAACCCACCAGCGGCTCTGCAGGAGAAAGACCTGGTGATCTGCCCCTGTAGAGATTACGGCCTGGGAACCCTATGGGGCAGCTCTAATCTGTCGCAGGAAGGAGTGGGTGTCAACGTGCCCACGCACAATTGTCAGAATGTTTGCTGCCCATCCGCACCGGCCTGTCCCTGCTGGAGGCCTGCACTCCCCACCCCGTTAGCATCAGGCCTGGCCCTGACCTGCTTCAGCCAAGGGGCTGTTAGAGGAAGGGATGTGTGTCACTTCAGAGTGGAAACGTCAGGGCCCACCAAACATTCTGCCATCACTCTTTTCCATTTGTCATAAGACCAGTATGTCCCAGACGAGACTAGTATGTCCCAGACGAGACCAGCATGTTCCACACAAGACCAGTGTGTCCCAGACAAGACCCTGACACGTTGGGCCCGTGAGTCATGCAGCATAACTTCACATAAACTAGCTGCTGTAATCTCCCCGTGGTTCCCATGGAAACAGGGCCGCTTTTCTACCAATACTTTGCATAAGATTCCTGAAGTCAGGCTCACGTGCCCACTTGGGTTCAAACCCTCTCAGCAGCTCTGCGGGGAAGGCGTGGCAGTCTGCTTTCTCAAAGGTGACAGCCAAGCAGTCCCCACGGGGCAGTGTCCCCTCTGCATGGGGCCCCTGGGAACCACAGTCAACTCAACAACACACTACAGTGGCACAGCCCATGCTGTATTTGGGACATATTTACACTAAAACTCACTTCCTGGCAAACTCGGAGAGAGACGCAAGACGCGGCAGACACGGAGGAGGCCCTGCTTCTGGCCCGATGAGGCCAGGGGGCCAGACGGAGCGGCCTCTCCTCTCGCCGGGATATGCGCCCAGCTCTGCCACCCTTCCTGTGCCCGGTGGGAGTTGCGGGGGCATCTCTAGCAGGGTGAGGCCAGAGACATGTTTCTCACCCCGGGCTCCAGTTACTCCTGGGAGGGGTCCCCACATTCCTGCACGGCTACAGCAGGGGGCCCCACGGAATGGGGTTCCTAAGTTTAACTTTATTTATTGTTGAGAATACACACAGCCAAACATGCTCCAATTCAACAGTGTCTGCGGGTACAATGCAGGTGACGTTCTCCAAGTGGGGCTGCTTTCTCACCCTCGCCTCTCCCATGAACGTGAATTCACTGCCCCCTGAGGTGCCTGTCTAATCTTTCAAGTTGCGGTTGTCACTTTGAGCCCCTAGAGAGCGTTCTTAAGAGCGCAGCGCCCAAGGCAGACAGTGTTCACAAGTTAAGCGAAACTACTGCTTGCTGGTAAGACGTCAAGGGATTTTTGTTTGTTTGTTTTAAAGTTTAGATGATCTCAGGGCAATCGTTTCAGGGGTTGGTCCAGCCTCCACAGCTCCAAGATAGATGGGAGCCCACAGGCATTTGAAATTCTGTTCTGCAGTTTCCCCTTTTTGATCAGGATTCTGCTACGGAATCTTCACAAAGTGTTCAGTTTTGGTAGCCAGGTACCATCCAGTTCTGGTCTCGTGGAAAAGGAGGCAGTTGTTCCTGGAGGCCATGAGCCACACGCTCCATGTCCTCCTATTCCCGACTCTCCTCCCTGTCATGTAGGACAGCCCACGTGACAGCATCCCATCAATCCCTGGGCACCTGCTGATGTTCTCATGGGATTCCCCTCTCGGCATGGAGAGTGTGGCCCGAGTGTCGTACTGACAATTTAAAATGAACATTTTTGGAATCCCATGATGCCACTGCTTTCAGAGCCAGCCTTTAGGAAGATGACTGAGCCCATGGCGGCCCCAGCTGAGAGCACAGTTCCTTCGAAGTCTCCCCAGGAAACCCCACGCTGCAGGGGCCTGATGCGGTGTCGTGATTCCCTGGGGCGGGACAGATCCTGTTGCTAGGAGACGAGAGGCACATCTCCCAAACCAAGTAGGACCCTGGGGCTGAGTAAGGGGCTGGGGGGGGG
>NW_006921831.1:1898905-1900977 GCF_000298275.1 Orycteropus afer afer
GCTGGTAGGGTGTAACCGTGGACCTTTTAGTTAGCAGCTGAATGCTTTAACCACTACACCACCAGAGCTCCTTGATATATTGGATAAGCAGAGGATAATTAAGCACCTGCTGCTTCAGAAATTGGTCACTTATGATCAGAGATGCCTCATCTGCAGCTAACAGGGCACCAGCACAGAGAGAGGTGGGTAGATGCCCTCCTTGGTTCCCAACTGGGATCAGTCTGCAGGTGCAAGGGGATGGGAAGGTGCGCTCACACCACCCTCGCCGCTCACCAAGCAGCTCCTGTCACCTCCAGGTCCTTTCCTGGGGCAGGCAGTGGGAGCCCTTCTCCTTGTCCTGCAAGCCTGGGCTGCTTGGGGGTCTTCCTGCCAGTTACAGAACCCAGGCCCTGGAGAAGAAGGGCTGGGTCCAACCCCCAGGTCCAGCACAGAGCCCTGCCCAGGTGGGCTAAGGTCGCTGCTGCTACCAGGTAGAGCCTGATGCTGGCTCTGCAGCCAGTGCAGGTGCCCACAAGCTTGGCGCTGGTTGAACTGAGTAGACAATTAACCCCTCAGGCTGTGAAAGCCTGTAGGGCATGAGGCCAACGGAGAGTTGAGGAAGGTGCTGCGTGTACAATCAGGGGCTCTGGGGGCAGAGAGCTGGGTGTGAGTTCACTGCCTCCAGGTACTCATCCCACAGAGGGGGACTGTGGCTCAGGGACCAGGACACCCCACAGATGGAGGAGCTGAGGTTGGAGGACCAGGTCACCCTACAGATGGGGAAACTGAGGCTGGGGGACCAGGACACCCCACAGATGGAGGAGCTGAGGCTTGGGGACCAGGACACCCCACAGATGGAGGAGCTGAGGCTTGGGGACCAGGACACCCCACAGATGGAGAAGCTAAGGCTGGGGGACCAGGACACCCCACAGAAGGAGGGACTGAGGCTCAGGAACTGCTCACAGGACAAGCCTCAGTGACCTGGGGGGCACCGCACTGGCACTGGCACGAGCCTACTTCCAGACCCCTCTCTGGGCTCTCTCAGGGCTGCAGAACCCTGTGCCTGCCCAGTCACTTTCTCTGCTAAATCTAGGAGCAATGACATGGCTTCAAACTGGTCTGCAAATTCCTGCCGCTCCCCCACCAGCAGCTGGCACCTAATTCCCATCCTTCCAAATACTGACCGGCCCAGTGACTCACTGCCAATCAACAGAAAGCGGTAGGCGTGGTGCTGAACACCCGAAGCTAGGTCATCGGTGGTGACGGAACTTCTGCTTGCTCTGCCTCCAGAACTCAGACGCCACGCTGTGGGGGAGCCCAAGCCACGCCAAGGAGACACATGTCCGACTTCTGCCAGTAGCCTCAGCCAAGGTTCCAGCCAGCACCAAACACATGGAAGGGAGAAAGCCTTTGCGTGACCCCGGGTGCAGCCACCATCTGACTGTAACCACATGAGGGATCCTCCCAAGTGCAGCCACACCACCACCACCACCACCACCACCACCCAAAAAATCCACTTCGACTCATGGAGACTCCGTGTGTCACAGGGAAGAACTCGCCTCCACCGGGTTTTCTGGACGGTCATCTTTATAGAGTAGATGGCCAGGCCCTTCTTCCTTGGCACCACAGGCTAGGTTTGAACCACCAACCTTTAGGCTAGCAGACGAAAGTGAAACGTCTGCGACACCCAGGGATCTCCCCCCGCCCTCTGAAGTATGAAATGCGTGGTGGTGTTTGGTCAGGAACTGAGGACTAGAGCACAGAACTGGGTTCTCACGTGGGGTGCAAAAGCCGGGGCACAGCCTGCAGCCCTCGGGGTGGGGGGCAGACACACAGCAAAGGGACGCCATCCAGTTCCCTTCTCCATGTCTCCCGTTGGACGACCACTGACATTTAAGCAAATACCGAGATGACGACCCTTTGCTTTCACGTAATTTTTCATAGACCTGTCTCAACACATGATGTCAACAGTTTTGCTGAAAAGGTGTCACATTAAAACAAAACAGTGTTCATGAGCCACCCATCCCAGAGTGTGGGGAGGGACAGCCTGGTGTGGGCCCTGCAGGACAGACCCCCTTCCAGCTCCTGTCACC
>NW_006921831.1:1903208-1908527 GCF_000298275.1 Orycteropus afer afer
GCTCCTGTCTTGGCTCTTCTTTCTCGATGGTAGTAAGATCCCCCTTTCCATCTTTGGGGGGGACTCGTTTTAAGCCTAAGATGGTAAAACTGACCAATCCCCAAGTTAGGGCTCCATATATCTTATTTGCATGGTCCCACCCCCACAAGAGCACCATGTCCACAGCTCACACGTGTACAGTATCACCATGACCTGGCAGGAGTCACAAAGACCATGGCTAGAAGGGCCACACAAAGCACTGTGATGATATGTGTGTACATGTGTGTATGTGCATGTGTGTGCATGTATGTATACATGTGTGCATACAAGTGTGTGTACATGTACACATATGTGTATGTGTGCATGGACGTGTGTGCATTTGTGTGTATACATGTGTGTTGTGTATGTGTATACATATATGTGTGTGTATCTGTGTGTGCATGTGTGTATGCACAAATGCTTACATGAGTGCATTTGTGTATGTGCATATGTATATGTATGTGTACATACATGCATGTATACACACATGTATACACATGTGTGTATACAGTTGTGTATGTATACATGCCTGCCTGCATATATGTGTGAGTGCATTTACATATGTATATGTGTATTTATGTATATGTGCATATAGATGTGTATGTGTATGTGCATGTATACATGTGTGCATATGTGTATTATGTGCATGAGTACATTTGCATGTGTGTAGATGTGTATGTATACATGTATGTGAGCATATGTGTATTGTATGAGCATTTGCATGTGTGTATATGTGTATGCATGCATGCATGCATGTATATATACACACGTGTATAGATCTGTATGTGTATATGTGTATGAGTGCATTTGTGTATGTTTATATGTGTGTTATGTGTATATGTGCATGTGTGTATATGTGTGTACATACGTGTGTATATGCATATGTGTGTAGATGGTGTGAATAGCTGTTTATGTGTATATACATGTGTATGTGTGCATGTGTATACATGTGTATGAGTACATTTGCATGTGTGTATATGTGTATGTGTGTAGATGTGTGAATGTATTTATGTATGTGTTTGTGTGTATATGCATGTTTATGTGTGCATATCTGTGTATGTGTGTGTGTGAATGGATATGTATACATATCTGTATGTGTGCACCCATATATACATGTATGCGTGCATATGTATATTTATGTGTGTGTGTACATGTGTGTGCATGTATATGCATGTTTGTATGTGTTGATATATGGGTATATGTGTGTATGTGTATATGTGCTGTGTGTGTGTTTATATATGTGTGTGTATCCAAATATAAGTGTGTATAGGTGTATATTTATGTATGTATGTGTATAAGTGCATATGTGTATGTGTGTATATGCGTGTAAATATGTGCATATGTGTGTATGTGTGCACATATGTGTGTGCATTGTATATATGTGTGTGTATGTGGATAAACACATAGGTATGTGCTGCTGTGACAGATAGACATCCCTCAGGCTGCGTGGACACTTCCAGCTGTGCCCCGGTGGAGGAGACACCGTGCACTGTGGGACAACTGGGAGGTTTCCGGCTGTGACCTGGTGGAGGTGACACTGTGGGACAATTGGGACGACCAGCAGATGAAGGACTTGCTGTGATTCCTCCACAACCAGCAGGCTGGACCCAAGTCTGCAGGACACAGAGGGGCCTGTCACCCAGTGCCCCAGCACCACTCTGGCCCTGCTGTTTCCAGACGCCCTTCCCCAGGGCTCTTCTAATGATGAAGCCCCAGGGGCACCATCAGACAGTGACCCCCTGAGGGGGCAAGGGACCCACTTAGTGGAATGAGGTCATTTTGGAAGGCTGAGGACAAGGGCTGTCTTAGGCTCCCAGTGCTGCTGTAACAGACACCCCACACGTGTGGGCTTGTCAGTGACCGTCTCAGCCTCCTGGTGCCGCTGTGACAGACACCCCACATGTGGGGCTTTAACACGCATTGATCCTCTCACTGTTCAGGACAGAAGGCTGGAAGTCCAAGCTCAGGGCACCAGCGCTGGGGCAGGCTCTCTCTGCCGGCTCCAGGGAAGGTCCCCGTCTTAGCTCCTCTGGGACTCCTAGGCACTCTCCACGTGGCACCTAGCTTGCCCCTACACTGGTGCCGGCTTCTGTCCCTAATCTGCTCCTTTGTATCTCAGAAGGGGCGCGGTTTCAGATACCCCAGGCATGGATGTGGCACCAGCAACTTCATCCTCAGACAGGATTCCATGCCCAGGCATGGGACCAGGGTGCCCGCACCGGCATTGGAGGCACAATTCCTCCGTCAGGGACCAAACGGCCTTAGACGCGTTGCTCAGTTCCTTCCTCAGGAGGAGGCACACCACGGCCGGCTCTGTCCTGAATCTTGGCTCACACGCGCCTGCGTTCTCTCTGAAACCTTCATTAAATGCGCCCCCTCGGTTCCCACGTCTCTCCTTGCCCTGTCGCAGCTGGGCCCAGCCTTCCCAGGGTCTGCGGAGCGGCCTCCCTCCCTCCGAGACGCAGCACGCCTCTGGGGCTCCCGGCTGCGGACACCAAGGCCCTTGGCTGTTAGGTGCGCAGGATGCGTTTGTTGCCTTTCTCGGGCCCCTGGGAGCCTGAGTTCACGCAACGTGTTCCTCCCTCATCGATCCTGGCCTGGCGGCAGAGCAGACAGGGTGCAGAAACGTTGGAGAAGTGTTTTGATCGGGTGTGTGGCCACTTCTCCTCTTGGTTCTTCGGCTTTCCTGCCGCGATAAACAGCACAGACAGGTTTACTGCCTGGCTGCTCCCTGGTTTGTAACGATCTGGGTTTGTGACATGGGCGACTCGGATGCGGGGCCTCCTTGTACAGGCACTCCACAGGCTGTCATGGGTTAAACTCTGTCCCCCAAAATATGTACAACTTGACTGGGCCATGATTCTCTGTGGTTTGGCAGTTATGTAGATGTCGTTTGGCAGTTATGCAATTATGTCATCACTCCCCATGACGGGCTCAGCCAGTCAGCTGTAAGATGATTGGGGTGGGCCATAGCACCCGTCCTGAGATCTGATGGGAGGGGCTCACAGCACACAAGGGGGGACCTCAGTGCCACCAAGAAAGAAGGGCTGGAGCACAGCACATCCTTTGGACCCAGGTCCCTGCCCCGAGAAGCTCCTAGACCCAGGGGAGTATTGATGCCAAGACACACGGAGAGCTCCAAGGAGCACTGGGCCCACAGATGTTGAAAGGACACAAGGACTTCCCCAGAGCTGGCACCCTAAATCCAGACTTCTAGCCTCCTAAATTGTGAGAGAATAGATTTCTGTGTGTCCCTGTGGTATTTGTAGTATTATAGCTGCACTGCATAACAGACACGCACTGTGATGGCTGAGGCTGTGTGTAAACTTGGCTGGGTCCAGAGTCTCAGTGGCTTGGCAGTTATGACATTGTGGTGAGATATGATACAATGTAATCACCACCAGATGAGACCTGCTGGGAGCAGTCAGTCAGCGGACAGGGAGCTTCCATGGGGGTGTGGCCTGCTTCCGATCTGTCTGGACGTCCTGGCAAAGCTCTTGGGTTTTGTCCTCAAAGTGGATCCCACACCTGGCTCGTCATCATCTGAACTTGGATTCTTTGGACTTGAACCCGTGGCCTGCCGTGTGGCCTGCCGATTTAGGGGTAGTTGCCTTTGCACCTGTGAGCCAGCAGCCTGCCATCTTACCTGCTGATTTCAGGCTTGTCAGCCCCAGCAGCTACGTGAGTCAGGAGACGCCTCAGCCTGACTGACGTCTGACCCGTGGGCTTGCCAACCATGTGAACCAACTTCTTGGAGACGAATCTCTCTCTCATGTATCTAAGCCTCACTGCCCTTGCTTCTCTGCAGGGCCAGCCTGAGACACACACACCTCCTTTTCCCCCTTAACAGCCACAGGAGTTTCCTGAGGCTTCTGTAACAAATGAAGGGGTCAAAGCAACAGGAATTTATTCTCCCCCAGCTCTGCAGGCCACAAGTCCAAAACCAAGAAGTCAGCCAGGCTGGCTCCTTCTGGAAGCTCCGAGGGAGAACCCGTTCCCTGCCTCTCCACAGCTTCTGGAGGCTGGCAACAACCCTTGGTGCCCCTTGGCTTGTGGACACATCACTCATCTCTGTCTCTGTCATCACACAGCCTTCTCCTCTGTGCCTTCTCTTCTTTCATAAGAACCCTTGTCATTGGACTTCAGGCTCACTCTACGTCCAGGGTGACCTCATCTCTGCAAAGGCCCTTTCCCATCTAAGACCACAGCACAGGTCCTGGGTAGACAGACCCTCTGGGGACACTGTTGATGCCCTTTGTCACTGCCCTTTCTCGTGCACATGAGGCAAACGAGAGATGTAGACAGGGAACTGACGGATCTGAATCAGGTGGAGAAACTGAACGCAGCACGGCCTGCCAGGAGAGCAAACACGTCTGTCTTGGAGGAGGGACAGCCAGAATGCTCCTCAGAAGTGAGGACAGACAGACTTCATCTCACATCTTTTGAGCACTTCACTAGAAGGGGCCAGCCCCTGGAGGAGGACATCATGCTTGGTCTGTGAAGAAGAGAGGAGCCCTCAGCAAGACGGATTGACACGGTGGCTGCAACAATGGGCTCCAACAGAGCAATAACCACGAAGACAGCATGGGCCCAGGCATGTTTCTTTCTGGTGCACACACAGTCACTAGGTGACAGCCAACTCGGTGGCAGCTAACACTGAAGTCGCTGCACAGCCCTTAGCAGACGATCCTACAACCACCCTCCACTGAACCGAGGACAAAACGAGCCAAATACATTGAGAGGCTGGAGTAACGTGCCCAAGGTCACACAGCTGGTGAGGTCAAGCCAGGGCTGAGGGAGGAGGATGGATACCGAGGCAGCTGGTCAGCCGAGACCCCCAGGGGCTGCTGAGCTTGGTCTGTCATCCCCTGGCTGCCTGGGTACCCCTTCCAGCACTTGCCCTCTGCTTGCACCCCTCCACGATGCTCGGGAATGTTCTGGCCAGAAGCCACGCTCCCCGTGTGAATAATCCCAGTCGTCCTGGGAACTGGCCTCCATCCAACCTGCACCCCCGATGGCCGAAGCCCCCGACTCAGCCATTCAAGAGGATGCTGGACCTGAGCCACACTCGTCAGCAATGTCCTTGGGCTGCTCCAGGGACTGTGGGGCCCTGGGGGTCTGTGCCTCCAGCCACTCTCACCCTGCAGCCTCAGAAAAGGGACACTGTGGGACTGAAGGGATCCGCCAGAAACCCACCATGCTGGTCTGTGAGGGGAATTCACTTCCTTAAGTTTGACTTTATTTTCCTATTTGCTTTTCACAGTGAGCATGCATAACTTTTATAATCAGAAACTGTTTTCA
>NW_006921831.1:1909017-1911551 GCF_000298275.1 Orycteropus afer afer
CTGTGGGTCAGAATGGACTCCAGGGCAGTGGGTGTGGTTTGGGCTTTGCTTCTGTGAAGACTGACAGCCTTGAAGACCCTGTGGGCAGTTCCACTCTGTCCTCTAGGGGCGCTGTGGGTCACAACAACAGCAGCAGCTCCCCGCTCTTCCGCATCCCAGAGACCTGCAAGACGTTGCCACAAGCCATCATGGTGACGGAGCTGGAAGAGGGCAGTGGCCGAAAGCAAGGTTACTGAGCTCTTCCTTGTCATGGGGACAGGGATAGTGAGTGTCCCGCCCGCGGGCAGGCAGCCGAGGCTGGGGATTCAGGCTGCAGAGAGCGGAACTGCTGTACAGGGTGTTCCAGGCTTGGCCCTTCCGGAAGCAGATCTCCAGGCCTGGCTTCCGAGGTGCCTCTGGGTGGGTTTGCACCCCCAACCTTTCAGCTGGTAGTGAAGCACTTAATCATGGGTATCACTCAGGGACTCCCAGACGAAGCATAAACGTGGGTGACTCTGTCGTGTATTTCCGGGACGCCTTGTTTCGGGGCGGGGTGGGCTTCTGTTGGAAACCGTGTGGTTGGGCGGGGCTACACAGTTTCCGCATGCACCTCCCTCCTCCCCGCCCCCGCTCCCAGGGCGGCAGATCTGAGTCTTCCCCCAGACGCCGACCCGGGGCAGTCATTCTCTTACCGTCCGTCTGCCTGGATTCCAGCCTGCCCTCCTCCTGAGGCCAGGGCAGCACCCGACCCCCTCCTCCGTCCTCCTGTCCCGCCCACCACTCCCTGGTCAGCCAGGGGCCCTGGAGCTGGGGCCGGGCCGCGGGACCACTGCTCCTGACACTCACAGCACCGACAGGGACGCCCCGGCTTCGGGGCCCAGAATGAGGCCCAACCTCCGGGCTCAGCACCCGGCCATCTCCCTGAGCACTGGCTGCCTCCTGACCCCAGTGTCTTCCTACCCTGGGGCGCTGCGTCCCATCCCCTCTTGTAGGACTGCTGCCCTAGACCCCACGTGGCACCCTGCCCTTGCCCTTGCCCAGGGTGTCGGCCTCCTGCTGGGCTAAGGGGGACAGTGGGCCTGGCTGCCTGCTCCTCTGGACAGGCGGGGCCAGGAACCGTGGAGAGTGGAGGGGTGTTTATAAACACCCGGCCTAGTCTCCCAGCGCTGCTGGCACACCACAGTGGGGGCTTTTAAGAACAGAAATCTGCTTTCTCACAGTTTCTGAGGCTGGAAGTTGGGATCCGGGGCCCTGCCGTGCCGACTCCCTCCCACGCGTGGCCCCGGGTCCTTGGGTCCTTGGTCCATACGGGACTCACACGGCACGTCTTCCCCAAGTACTTCTGGGTCTTGTCTGCTCTTCTTAGAACAAGAAGTGATTAGAGTTAGAGCCCACCCTGCTTAGGTCTGGTCTCATTCATAACACAGCTAGCTGCCCGTTCCCAAACAGGACCACATCTGCTGTGTGGGGACCTGTAGAGTGGGGAACATGGGGTGGGGGCCGCAGACTGGGGTTCAGTTTCCCAGACATGTGTTGGGGGCACAACTCAATCCATAACACCCCAGTCAGCTGTCCTGCCACACTGTGTGATGACTCCAGCTGGGTGGATATTGTTGGCTGTCTCGATGCCCCATGTCTGTCTGTCCCTCCACTCGGGACAGTGCCATGGCGCTCTGGAACTGGTCAGCCCAGCCTGCTCTCAGACAGTGACTGTCAGGCGTCTGGGAGATGGGCAGAGGGAAGCGTCTGCACTTCCCAGGACACACCGAGCCGGAGCCCAGGCCCGGGACACTGGTGCTGGCAGCAGAGCAGGCTGGGGGCGCCAGGAGGACGGGGGGAGGGGCATGACAAGGGTGGGGGAGTTCCCAGGAGGACACAGGGGAATCCTGGGAGTACACAAGGGGGTGTCCCAGGAGGACACAGCAGGGAGGAGTCCTGGGGGACAGAGGTGAGAGTCCTGGAGGATATGGGGGTCCTGGGAGGACATGGGGGAAGGGTACCCCAGGAAGACATGGAGGGGAGGACACAGAGGTCCTTGATGACATAAAGGGTCTAGAAGGATGTGGGGACATCCTGGGAGGACGGGGGGGGGGGTGTCCCAGGAAGATATGGGCAGCCCAGAAGGACACAGGGTCCCGGAGGACACTTGTGGGCATGGCCGCTTAGCAGTGCCCCCCGGCAGGGAGACAGCAGCTGTGGTAGTTCGGTTTGTGTGTCAACTTGGCTGGGCCTGGCTGAGAGGCTGGGCAGCTGGTGGTAGTCATTCCCCATGATGAGACTGGCAATCAGCTCCATGGTGGGATCTACCACAAGCAGCTGAGTAGCAGCCTTTGGGAGTGTGGTCTGCTTCCCGTATATAAGAAGCAGCTTTGGGAATGGTCTCTAGCCTGTGGCACGCTTGGACCCTGCATGTAGCCATGTCGTTGCTCAGCAGCCTGCCATGCTCTGCCGACCTTGGGACTTACAATGGACTTAAATTAATGGCCTGCCATGTGGTTTGGTAACATCAGGACTGTGCCATTTTATTTGTCGACTGCGGGCTTGTCAGCCGCAGC
>NW_006921831.1:1911651-1913266 GCF_000298275.1 Orycteropus afer afer
GGGGGGGGGGTGTCCCAGGAAGATATGGGCAGCCCAGAAGGACACAGGGTCCCGGAGGACACTTGTGGGCATGGCTGCTTAGCAGTGCCCCCCGGCAGGGAGACAGCAGCTGTGGTAGTTTGGTTTGTGTGTCTACTTGGCTGGGCCTGGCTGAGTGGCTGGGCAGCTGGTGGTAGTCATTCCCCATGATGAGACTGGCCATCAGCTCCATGGTGGGATCTACCATAAGCAGCTGAGTAGCTGCCTTTGGGATGTGGTCTGCTTCCCGTATATAAGAAGCAGCTTTGGGAATGGTCTCTAGCCTGTGGCACGCTTGGCCCCTGCATGTAGCCATGTCGTTGTTCAGCAGCCTGCCATGCTCTGCCGACCTTGGGACTTACAATGGACTTAAATTAATGGCCTGGTGTGTGGTTTGGTAACATCAGGACTGTGCCATTTTATTTGTCGACTGCGGGCTTGTCAGCCTCAGCAGCAGTAGCTGCCTGAGTGAAGAGACACCTCCAGCTTCAGTGGCCGGGAGCAGGAGGCAGAGCTGAAGCCCAAGGTTGAGGGGCTTTCATGCAGCTCCTAGAGCCTGGCACTTTGAACTTGGACTTAAAGCCTCCAGAGTGTAAGAAAATAAACCCATTTGTTAAGGCCACTCTATTTGTGGTATATTCCTGTCAGAGCGGCACTAGGGAACCAGGACACCAGCTATCGCCAAGGCTGGGCTGCTGGCTTCGGGAGACAGAGACCAGGTTCTTCACTCTCAGCTGGGCTCTGTCCACTGCTCTGTGGACCAAGGGTTGATGGCGCCTACGGGGACAGGCCAGGGGCAGGAGAGGAAGAAGTCTGTGGGGTACAGGCTTCACCAGACGGAGGTACCAGTGTCCCTAAGTCCCAGTGAGCCTGCAGGGACGAATGCAGAGCAAAGTGAACACAGTGTGCACGTGTGCGAGCCGCCCTGCCCGCAGAGACCCCCGTCTCCTCTGGCCCTTCCCAGGCTCTCCTGGATAAAAGGCTCAGCCTGTCCTCCCGGCAGCGGCCTCTGACCCCCACCCGTGTCGGCTGAGAAGCTGTGGCTTCCGTGCCCTGAACTGGGCGGGGGGAGGACAGAGCCCCGCCTCTTCAGCTCCATGGAGGCATCCCTGGGTTCCCGTAAAGCAGCCACTCCTCTCCGTGGCCACGAGCCACACCGCCGGCTTGCAGGCCAGCGTCCACGCTGATGTCAACACAGTCCCAGACTCTGGCTTGAGGAACGCTCCCCAGTCGCCAAGTGCGACTCAGTTTCCCCTCAGCTCTTGATGACTGTCCACCCCTGGGCTCAGCCACGTGGTTCATCCCGTCCCATTGCTCAGCCACCTCTCGTCTTGGCTGGGAGTGACCTCACTGCTCCCTGCACTGACCCACACAGGCCTCTTAGCTTAATGCACTCGAATGCAAACCGGAAGGCTGGGGTGCCCGTGCACCCCGAGGTGCCTTGCCTGGCGGTCTGCTTCCAAACATCAGCCTCTGAAGACCCCATGGAGTACAGTTCCAGTGACACACATGGGGGGCCCCACGTGGCCGAATCGACTCACTGCAGCTGGTTTATGCACCACCCGGAGCTGGGAGGCGGACGGGTGGCTCTGCCCAC
>NW_006921831.1:1928710-1935323 GCF_000298275.1 Orycteropus afer afer
GTTCAGTCCATAACAATCTAATCTGGTTGTGGTTGTGGCTAAGTCTTCCCTCCCCTCCACCAGCCTCTCCATAAAATCGTCCCGTGAAACCCATCAGATTAACCTGGCCCTGGTTCTACCTGCAGCCTTTCTCCCAGGACCCCTCCCTCCACCGATCTGCTTCCGTGTGGACCTTTGCTCTCCTGGTGGGTGGCCTGGGCAGGGATGGGGGTCTTGGTTGGGGGGACCAGGCTCCCTAATTAGCTTGCAGACCTACTGGCATTGCTTTCAGTGTGTCAACTCACCCCTGCTGTGTTCTTTGATTTTCACATCATTTCATCCACTGGCCAAGTTCAACTCTGGCACCAGTAAGTAACTTTCTGAGTAACTAGATGGGATGGCATGTTCCCCATGACACTCATGAGTAGAATTGTGTCCCCCAGACTGTGTGTTGGAATCCTGACCCCTACAGGCCTGTGGATGTCATTCCATTTGGGAGCAAGTTTCTTTTTTTATGTTAATGAGGCTTATCATGCAGGGTGGGTCCTGAACCCAATCACTTCTGAGTTATAAAAGGAGAGGGTTAAACACAGAGAGCACAGTGGGGCAGATACCTGCTCTGGGCCACCTCCCAGGGACTGAGGCGCGGCAGGGGCCAAAAAGAAAAAAAAAAGAAAAAAAAACGCACTGCCATGGAGTGTATTCCAACTCATAGCAACCCCCGTTGGACTGAAGGCTGTCAATCTTTACAGAAGCAGACTGCCCCATCTTTCTTCCATGGAGTGGCTAGTGTGTTCAAACCACTGACCTTCTGGTTAGCAGCCAGATACCTTAACCACTATCCTACCAGACCTCCTTTGTCAGGGGCTAGACAAGCAAAAACAAAGGTTTGCTCTCAGAGCCGATGGAAAGAGAGCCTTCTCCTGAATTCAGACTTCTGCCTCTGAGCTGTGGAAAGATGCATTTCTGTTAAAAGACACTCGGATGGTGTTTTTGCACACGGGAGCTGAGGCAGCCGGGTGTGACTCCGTGTTACAGCAGCGCGTGGGAGCTGAGGCGGCCTCGGTCCCTGATTTCCTCTCGTTCCCCATCACACACGCTTGCTCCCTCCCGTCTGTCTTTGTACCAGCCGCGCCTCCTGCCTGGTTTGCCTTCACTCTGTCGCTGCTCGCTGAGGTCCCCTTGCAGCCGAGTGACTCGTGCCCTCCTTTCTGCTTCTCCTGGCTTCTGTTTTGGAGCCCGGGCTGCCCGTGGTGTTTTGCCCCCAGCACAGCACCTGATACGGCTTTTCCGGTGCCATGACTTTCCCCTTCGGGAGTATGAGCTGCAGAAAGCCCACATGGTCTCCATTACAATTGCCCAAAGCACACGTTTGCTAAATCTTTCCGGAATAATGATTGATATCCTTGGAGCACGTCACTGAGTGATCTTCCGAGCCGGCCTCACCCTGCCGGGGCCTTTAGAAGTCCGCAACCAAGACAAAGGAGGCTCCTGGTGCCGCAGACCTGAGCGAGCATCTTTCATTGGGTCAGCGCCAACCGAGTCCATTTGGCCACGACCAGCCCTCCTAGGAAGAGTCTGCAACAACCAGGCATTCCCCTGAAACAGTGCGCGTGTTGCAATCGGTAACGCTCCTGCTCGGAGTGGTTACCGCTTATCTTAAGCCCTTGCTGCGGTGCTCTGTTGGCTCAGTGGGTAAGGCATTTGGCTGCTAACCAGAAGGTCAGTGGTTCAAACCCACCAGCTGCTCCACGGAAGGAAGATGGGGTGATCTACTTCCATAAAGATTCACAGCCTCGGAAACCCAGTGGGGGTCGCTGTGAGTCGGATTCTACTCGACAGCAGTGGGTTGGGGTTGGGGTTGGAGCATTACTGAAAGGCATTAGTAGGAACACATTCTGCTTTTGTTTGTGTCTGAATCTGTCCCCTGCTGAGGATTTTACAGGCAGGGCCCGGCTCCCCTGGGCCCACAGAGGGCAGCTTGCTATCGAACTGTAATCAAAGCCGTCCCTCAAGAGTTTGCCAGTTTAGTCTGCCCCGGGGATGCTGGGGGCTTCCGTCCTGTTCTAAAGAGAGTGTATCCATTTGTTTTCTCAAACATTTTGAACCTTTTTTTAAAAGGATTCCATGGTGAAGAGTGCAGGATGGAGCTGTTGTCTGAGTTGGTTACCCAGCTCTCCACGTGAGTCTTTGAGGGCACAGAATTAGGCCTTGCTGTTTCTGATGTGTCCCCGTTTCTCAAAATAGGTGCCTGTGAGCGGACTTGCTGGCCCAGATTGCCCGCCTGGGCCCTTGGGTCCGAGCGCAGTCCTGTCGGTAACTTCAGACTCCACACTTGGCCCAAGTCCGTGCGAGGGGCCCGGGATCCCATCCGTGTCACCAGGCTCCCGGGGCCAGGACTCGAGGTGAAGGACTCCTCCAGGGGCCTGAGAAGAAAGCAGCCAGCCGGCCGGTTGGAGCCACCCACTGAGCAAAACCAGGAGCCACATGTTGCACCCTCACGGGTGTGCCCGAGACACACACGGCCGGTTCTCGGCTGGCCTGGGGAGCGCAACGACCCGAGAGCACTTCACTTCCTGCGCTTGGGGCTCCTTGCCAGCTTTCCAACGGGGCCCGCCCCCGGTGGTGCCCCCTGCTGCCAGAGCAACCCACTGGAGCGTGAGGGCCCCCGGGGGCGGGGCAGAGGCGCCTGAGCTGGGGCTGAGGGTGCCGACCGCCCGGTTGAAACCAGTGCCGTGGGGCGGATTCTGAGTCCCGGCGACCCCCGTGTGTCGGGAGGACTGTGCCCCGTAGAATTCTTGGGCACTGATTTTGGGGAAGCAGAACTAACGGCAGCCTTTCCTCCAGGGGCCCTCCGAGGGGACTCGAACCCCTGCCCTTGAACAGCCAAGCACGTTAACCCTCGCAGCACGGGCCCTTCTGCTCAGATGGACGACCTCTGCGTCCCCCGAGGCCCTGGCTGTGCTGGAATCCCGAGGGTGTCCGGGTGACGGCCATGCCTCTCTCTGCCCCCAGCAGCAGGCCATCAGTGGCACCTCTGTGCTGCCTCCCCCTCCCCCCGCACCTGCCCCCGTCCCCAGTGGTCCAGCGCGGGGACATTGGAGTCACAGCAGACGGAGGCACCGAGTGTCTCAGAGCAGGCCCTTCGCAAACCGCTCACCTGCAGCGGAAGCAGGACGTGCACGGGGAGCAGGCTGGCGGCCGGCAGCGCTGGATGGCAGCCTCCCGGCAAAAGCCCAGTGGGACGAACGGCTCTCTCCCCCGTGGTCTGAGGAAAGCCCACCCCGGCTCTGTGGGGGTCCCTGGCTGCGCAGTGGTGAACGCGCTCAGCTGCTGACCAGAGGCCGCAGGTAAGAGCCCACCCAGAGGTTCTCGGAATAAAGGGCCGGCGATAACCTCCAACGAGCCTTCCATCCCATCCACAAGCTTGTGGAGCCCAGTTCCACTCGGACACGCAGGAGGCCACCAGGAGTTGAAGCTGGCACAGGGGCACCTTTGGGGTTTGTTACGCAGCAGAAGCTGACGGACACACAGCAGCCACCGGACGACTACGGAAAGAAATCCCTCCCGGGATTTTGCTCTGACCCAGGTCAGTTGGGTTTATATCCCTTGCAAAGGAAATAACCCAAAGGCCTAAGCACTCTCCACTCTCCCATGCCCTCCTGGAAACAGTGCAAGGGTCTCGTCCAAACATTTGTCCAAAACTCTTTTGAATCTACATACCTCATTAAATCTGTTGTGCTGTTGTTGTTGTTAGGTGCCGCTGAGTCATCTCTGACTCATAGCGACCCTGTGCACAGCAGAACAAAACACGGCCCAGTCCCGCGCCAGCCCCATGATCCCTGCTGTACCTGAGCCCATCGCCGCAGCCACCGTGTCAGTCCATCACGTTGAGGGCCTTCCCCTCTTTCGTTGACCCTCCACCTTACCAAGCATGACGTCCTTCTCCAGGGAATGGTCCCTTCTGACAACATGACCAAAGTAGGTGAGACGAAGTCTGGCCATTCTCGATTTCAGAGAGCATTCTGGCTGCAATTCTTCCAGGACAGATTTCTTTGTTCTTTTGGCAGTCTGTGGTATGGTACGTTCAGCATTCTTCTCCAACACCACAACTCAAAAGCATCAATTCTTCTTCAGTCTTGTTCATTGTTCAGCTCTCATGTGCATAAGAGGCGACTGAAAATACCAGGGCTTGGGTTAGGCTCACCTTAGTCTTCAAGGAGATATCTTTGCTCCTCATCACTGGAAAGAGGTCTTTTGCAGCAGATTTGCCCAGTGCAATAGATCATCTGATGTCCTGACTGCTGCTTCCATTGGTGTTGATTGTAGAACCAAGCAATATGAAATCTTTGACAACTTCAATCTTTTCTCCATTTATTGTGATGCTGCTTATTGGTCCTGTTGTGAGGATTTTCATTTTCTTTATGTTGCAGTGTAATCTATACTGCAGACTGCAGTCTTCAATCTTCATCAGCAAGTGCTTCAAGTCATCTTCACTTTCAGCAAACAAAGTTGTATCATCAGCGTATCACAGGTTGTTAATGAGTCTTCCTCCAATCCCAACACCACGTTCCTCTTCATACAGTCCAGCTTCTTGAATCATTTGCTCAGCATACAGATTGAATGAATATAGTGAAAGGACACAACCCTAACACACTCCCTTCTTGATTTTAAACCATGCAGTGTTCCCTTGTTCTGTTGGAACAACTCTACACATTTGTAATCCACATGCCTAGTCTACTCCACGTGCATGTAATTTTGAATCTGCACTTATACTTAGGCAGACCCAGAATCCCAGTCACGGTGTGTGTGCACATGTCGTACCTTTGGTGTGTCTCTAATGCCCTTGCTCATGACGCCTGGGGTCCTGTCTGCCATCTGCCACCCTTCTTGGGTCTTAGGTTCACGCTCACTCAGACTCACCTCTTCTGACAGCTCCCCGAGGTTTCTCCCATTGACTGATGATGCGTGCAGACTCAGAGGTGCCCCTGGGCATCCTTGTGCCCAGATCTCCCGAACGACCCATTTCCTCTCCAATTCTGGAGCAAGTGGGACTCACCCATTAATCACAATGGCCCTCGCTGGGCACTTCACCCTCCTCTGCCTTTGAACTGGGTTGCAAGGGACCAGCAAGGCTGAGAAGCTTCCAGACTATGGAAGTGCAGGTCCAGGCTCTGAAGGGGACTTGGGGGGAGATGCCAGGCTGAGGCAGAGAGGCCAGGACTGAGCCTCGGAGAGTCAGACCAGCCATCTCTGAGTCCCTCTCCCAGACAGCATCCTGAGGCTGGGAACAAGAAGGAACAGGCTTCTCTCTGCAGTGCCCACTGGTCTCCAGGAATTGGAACAATGGAACCATCCAGGAGACTCGAGTCACTGCTGGGGGACTAGACTGGCTTCCTCTGCTGCAGCATGTTGGGGTGGGGGACAAGGGCTGGCCACTGCACCCATCCAGGGCTCCAGGCTGAGGCTGGCCCACTGATGCGACACCCAGAGATAATGACTCTCAGGGAGGGCAGCCTGGGTCACAGAGCCGAAGCTGTAATGGGTGGCCATGGGGGGCGTGTTGGAGGTATAGCGTGTTAATTAGTGTCTTCCCCAAATTCACGTCTAACCAAAGCCACAGAGTGTAACCTTATTTGCAGATGTAATGAAGCAGAGGCCACCCTAGGGTTAGGCTGCACCTTAACTCCAGTGACAGGCGTCCTATAAGAGGACACAGACACAGATAGAGGAGACACCCACGTGACAGTGCAGGCAGACGGAGGGGTGATCTGTCCACAAGCCAAGGAAGCCAAGGGCTGCCAGCAGCCACCAGGAGCTGGAAGAGGAAGGAGCAGGGTCTCCCCAACAGCCGGTGGGGTCACGGCCCTGCCAATCCCTTGATTTTGAACTTCTGGCTCCAGAACTGTGACAGAAGCTATTTCTGCTGTTGTCAGCACCCTGTTCCTGGTATTTGTTACAACAGCTGCAGACAACCCCTACGGAGGTCTACACCCACCTGTGCAACCCCTCATGCCCCTGAGCTGGTGTTAGGGCCGAGGTGCCCCACAGCACCCCCGATGCAGCCTGGGCAACGCAGAAGCAGCCTGGAGACCAGGGCTCCCATGGATGGGGCGCTGGCGCTGGTGCCCAGGGTGAGCGGCAGGCAGCACTCTGCGTGTGGCCCCAGCACAGGCCCACACATGGGGCACACGCCCCATGGGGGAAGGCCCCACCTTCCAAAACCAACCCAAACCAGCTGCCATTGAGTGGACCCAACTCACAGTGCCCCGTGTGGTTAGAGTGGAGCCGCACTCCATGGGGTCCCCACGGCTGATTCTCAGTAGGTCAGTAGGCCCTTCTTCCCAGGCACCTTTGGGACCATGGAGAGAGGGGCCCCCCGAGGTCCATGGTTTGAAACAACCAGCCACTCCACAGAAGAAAGATGAAGCAGTGTGCTTCCATGAAGATTGACAGCCTTGGAGACCCTGTGGTGCAGTTCCAGTCTGTCCTCTAGGGGCGCTGTGGGTCAGAATGGACTCCAGGCAGTGGGTGTGGTTTGGGCTTTGCTTCCATGAAGACTGACAGCCTTGGAGACCCTGTGGGCAGTTCCACTCTGTCCTCTAGGGGCGCTGTGGGTCAGAATGGACTCCAG
>NW_006921831.1:1935763-1944324 GCF_000298275.1 Orycteropus afer afer
GTTCCACTCTGTCCTCTAGGATCATTATGAGTTGAAATCAATTTGATGGCAGTGGGTTTTGTGTCTTAGGACAGACAGAGTGCATGAGAAGATGCATGGGCGCCAAGACATGCCCGGGAGGGCTACAGAAGCTGGAAGAGACAAGTAGCCCCTCCTCCCGGAGCCTTGGGGCGGGCATGGCCCTGGCACACCCCGAGTACGGGCTCCTGCCTGCAGAACTGTGAGCAAATGAAGTCCTGTCTTCAGCGCCATCTGCCGCGCTCTTTGTGTCACAGCGTTGCCAGGAGACAGCGCCCATCACCCGCCCCGACCGCCGCACGTTCACTGCTCTGCTGCCTGAGTGAGCCGTCCAGGCGCTCCCTGAGCCAGCACTGTGGCCTCACCGCGCTCGGCTGCGTCTCCAGGGCCACTGGGCTCCCGGCCTGAGAAGTGACATCCTCCGGGTGCCATTGGCTCCGTCGCTGCCTCCCTTTCAATCATTGCATGTTTTTCATTCAGAATAAAGCTAAGTGCTGGTCCTCCCAGGCCCTGGCAGCTGTCGGGGGCCTCCCAGGGCCCCATTGTCCCCTGGCCAGTGAGATTGTCCCCAGGAGGAGGAGCAGCTGGACAGACCCAGGATGAGTGGGGAGGGACAGGGACTGACCTCCCCCGGGTCCTACCGCTCCGACTGGGGGCGAACAACACGCTGAGTCCGGTCCTGGGGCCCCGCCGAGCACCCTGTTCTCCACGCCCCACCCCAGGGTTTTAGGGCCCTTGGGTGTTTGTCAGGGACACACCTGCTCCCCTTAAACACACAAACATGCTCACACACATACACAGACGGACACACACACACCACTCACATCTACTGTCACACACAACACACATTCCCACACACACAGAAACTCACTCAAATACATGCACATGCTCACACATACACACGCAGCTACACCACTCAATACACACACTCTGACATACACTCACATATACACAGATGCACACAGACATACACATACCACATGCACCTACTGTCTCACAGGTAACAGCCACTCACACACACATACACAGTCATATAAAATACACGCACACTCACATACACTCACACACATGCAAATGCACACACACATACAACTGTCTCACACAGAACACACATTCACACACTCACATACAGTCACACCAAATACATGCACATTCACACATACACTCACACACATAGATAGATGCACACACAGACACACCCATACAGTCACATATACCTACTGTCTCACATAAAACACACACTCACATAGTCACACCACTCAAATACATACACACACTCACACAGACATATGTACTCACACACATTGTCACAAACACATGTACACATACTCAGCACACATACACAGTCACACTACTCATACACATATATACACACTCACACATTAGCACACAGACATACACAAACACGTAGACACACACCTTCACACACACATACTGAGTCATACACACAAGTACACACTCATACAATGCACACATTTACACACACAGCCATGCACACGCACACGCACACGCACACGCACTGAGGCTGAGACAGGGAGGGTTGGCCCAGTGCCCGGTTTCCCCCTCCCCCTTCCCTGCTGAGAACTCCGGCACCTCCCCAGCTTCAGAGTCCACTGGGAGGCTTGACCTGCCAACCTGGGGTCAGGGCGGCACCTAGCGGTGGCTCCGGGCATCAGGAGCCCAACTGGCCCCTCAGCAGAGCTCCGTCCCCACCCCCAGGAGGTCTAGTGTTTTCGGGTCTAACCAGCCCGCAGTGATGCTGACACGGCCTGGGGGACCATGCTCAGCACCCCAATGGTCTTCACGGAAACACCCAGCCACAGCACTTCCTGATTCCTGAGGGCCCACCCAAGACCCGACCCCATGAACAAGACGAGACCTCCCTGCTGTTGGCTGGGCTGCCAAGAACAGGGGTGGGGAGTGAGTGACGGGCGACAGCGTTGCTTTAAATGTCTCTCCTGCCAGGTGGAAGGTCCCTGGGCAGCACAGAGAACTGGCACCCCACTGCCAACCTACATGTCTGTGGTTCGAACCCACCCAGTGGTGGCACGGAAGGATGGCCTGGTGGCCTGCTTCCGTAAAGTTTGCAGCCACGCAAACTTCGGAGCACAGTCTGCTCTGTGACAAGGGGTCGCCACGAGTGGGAGTCGACTCCACAGCCCCGACAACAGCCACACGCCAGGCTGCTGCACTGTCTTGCTTCCCCTTCACCGTGAAGGTGCACCGTGGGCGTCTGCCTGCTGCGCCGTCCGGAGCTCGCGTTTGGGAGGAGCAGGGCAGGCCCACCATTGCCTTGGCCCCACACGCAGGAAGTGGGTGTGCAGAATTCCCATCCAGGGCCTGAAGCCCGTGCTCCTTAGAGGTCGCCCACCAACCTCCCTGGGGCAGAGGCTTCGAGCCGGCCAGGGTGAGCTCAGAGGGCAGGCCTCCCTCTGCCTTGGCCCCTGGTGGTCACCATGACAACGTGAGTGACAAATGGATGGCAGCCAGGAAGGGAGCCAGCCAGGTGGCGGGGGGACGGCTCCTCTGTGTTCACTGTCAAGGGGAGGGGGTGTGAGAAGAGCCCCTGCAGGGCTCCCGAGGCTGTCCAGCAGGTAGTAGTCCCCACCCAAGCAGAGAGAGGTACCAATGGGCCAGTCTCCCCAGCCGAGACCCAGGGTGGGGAGCAGAGGGAAGGACTGACTGTAAACCAGATTCCTCAGGACTCTTCACTCGACCGACATAAACCAGGTCTTCGAATCGGTTGGAACTGGTTCAGTCATGGCCGACAAAGCGAAGTCAGAACACACGTGAGTTTTTAGAGTGTGGGTGGAGGGAGCACGAAGCCGCACCGGACCATGACAGGTGGACGCCTGGAGGGGGAGGCCGGGAGCGGGAGGCGCGGGAGCGGGAGGCCGGGAGCGGGAGGCTGGGAGCGGGGCAGTGAGCCCCTTCAGGAGCCTGGTGTGGGAGACAGATTACTGTCAGGACTGGGGAGAGTGACACACGTTCAAAGCAGCATGGCTGGCCGCCATCCTTGAGGCATGCACCATTGTTTCCAACCCTGCTAGTCAAGAGATTTGGTTGTTATGCAACATACGCTCCGCTATTGTTTTCTAAGAGGGAGACCGCTGTTTCTAGCAGGGTGTCAACCTGTAACTTTTCCCATTCCAGTTATTACGCTGCTTCACCACATTTTACAGATTCAGGTCTGCTCTGGTTTTGCTTTATCGGCCATGACTGAATGGGCAAGAACAAGTTCAAAGCCCTGCTTCGACCCAGAGGGGCTGACACCCTGCAGAAGCACACCTGAGTGATGCCATACAGTCAGAGGAGGAGCCAGGTGTGGGCTGTGCTCCTCACCCCTGCGGCCCAGAGCTGCTCAGGTGAGAGGCCCGTCCTACCTCCATGCCCTCACGGACCCTCACCAAACCCTGAGGGCAGCTGGGTCAGCACTGTGGCCCCCTCCACTGAGGAGGGGTCTGGGCTCAAAGCACACGTGCCTTATGCTCCTCAATCCAGTACTTCCCAGCCTGGTGCCCCCACATGGTGCCCCCACACGGTGCCCCCCACACGGTGCCCCGTGACCCAATGCTGTCCGCCAGGTGCTCCCCATCCTGATGGTCCCAGCCTGGCGCCCCTGCCTTGCTGCCGTCCTGAGTCCCCAGGCCCGGTTCAGGGTTCGCAAGGCACTTCATGACCCAGCCTCCCTGCCTCACCCCTCACGCTCACCTCCTGGCCTGCCGGCCCCAACTTGTAGGGAGCTGCGCAAAGTTGAGGAGAGACATCATTGGCAGCCTGCACTCAATCCTCCCAATGAATTGTGTCTTAATGTTGAGCAGCTTCTCCTGCAGACAGCCGCGCTCATTCGGGGCTTAATCGGCCGCTGCAAAGGGAAGCGGCTGCGAGCACTCATTTAGCCCGAGGGCACCAGCTGGGACCTCGATAGAGCCTGCGGAGGAGGCCTCTGCGTGGCCACTTTGTCCTGACCAGAGCAATCCCAAGTCTATGAAACATGGCTTCGAGAATTTACCACCACCCCTGCTTTTTCCGACAATGTGGCCAGGAGCGGGGCGGACCACCCTACCCTATAAGCAGGGTGACCTGGGCAGATGTGGTGGAAAACGTAACAATGTCCACTACAGGTTAGAAGTAGGCACAAGGAAGCCCATGCTTACCTCGCTGCTGGGTAATCCAGCTCTGGGCCACAGGAGGCCGGGAGGAGGCAGCCATCTTGGCTGAGAGAAGGGGGGCCAGGAGCACGCACCCCAGGAGTGCAGACCACCCTGATGGTGAGTCTGCGGTCCACATGCCCCTAAGCTCTCACACAACAGCCCCCAAAATGCCTGTCACCCAGTCTCTCTCCTTCGCCAGCACCAGCACGAAACCTCTGCCTCCGGGTTGGAAACACACGCGACAAGCAGCCATTAAACATAAGCCATGGAATGTCCAAGCGAGAGGGCTACTCGGAGGCCGTGCCCTTCCTTGCCAAGTGGGGGCCCCTCTGCCCTGGAGGGTCATGGTGGTGGCGGGGCCACTTCTGGAACACCAATCTTCCTGCACCTTCTCTGTGGGGAAGAGATAGGTAAGTCCATTGGTAAACAACTTACATTTCACCGTAAAGCAGACTCAGGAGAGGACCCGTCTGCATCCGTGTTGAAGAGAAGCTGGGGCTGCAGGGCTCCCAGCTCCCAGCTCCGCGGCGGGCTCCTACCCTCTGCCATCGGGGGCTCCGCCCTGTGCAGCTGCCCACTGGACAGCCGGGGCTGCAGCCCTAAGGTGCATGTGGGCCTTAGGAGGTCCCAGGGACCAGGCTGGGTACAACTTGGGGCGCTCGGTTCCTGTTCTTTTCTCAGCAGGACCAGCCGGCCTCGTTAGGGGAGTGTTTTGGTTACTTCATGCCGCTGTAACAGAAAATACCACAGACAGGCGGCTTGAACAAACAGGAGTTTATTCTTTCCTAGTTTTGGAGGCTATAAGTCCGAGTTCAAAGTGCCAGGCTCCAGGAGCTGTGTGAAAGCCCCTCAACCTTGGCCTTCAGCTCGGCCTCCTGCTCCCGGCCCACTGGAGCTGGGGGCTTTTCTTCACTCAGCTGCTGGCTGCTGAGGCTGACAAACCCAAGGTCGACAGAGTAAAAGGCACAGTCCCCATGTTACCAAATCCCACAAAAGGCCATTGATTCGAGTCCATTAAAAGTCCCAAGACCAGCAGACACCATGGCAGCTGCTGAAGAGCACCTCGGCTACATCCAGGGTGAAGCTGCTCCTTGTGCACGGGGAGCAGACCCCGTCCCCAGGGCCACTCAGCCACTCACCACGGAGCGCCACGTCCCCAGGGCCACTCAGCCAGGCCCAGCCAAGACGACACACACCCTAACTTCCACCGGGAGCATTTGCAGAGACCCCCAGAGCTGGCCCTCCAGCAGGGGCACCCGGCTGGCTTCAGTGGCTGCCCCCGCCGCATCCTTCCACGCGTGTGCGGGGCCGGGCCTCCCGGGCCTCCCTGGCCTCCCTGGCCTCCCGGGCCTCCCGGGCCGGTTTCTCTCCTGACGCAGCCGGGAACCCTGGGTCCACGCAGGGCGCTCACCTCCCAGCAGTGATGCGGACAATGGCCCGTGGGGACCCGTACGGTTTCCAGGGGCCGACTTTCAGAAGATCACCCGGCTTCCTGCCTACACTCAGTCTGGCAGTGCCACTGAGAGCGTCCACCGTGGCGGTCTTGCTGCTGTGGGAAGTACCAGTGGAACACTTCCAGGATCCCAGCAACACACAGCCGCCGCAGCACGACAGACGCACAGACGGTGCTGGCTTGTGGCCATGCCGGCCCCGTGCGGTAGTGGCTTGTTTGGGGGAGCTGGGCTCCTCTGGGCAGAGGTTTGGTAGGTGCACCTGCCCCCCCCCCGAGCACTGGGCCTGGTGGCTGCTTCCTCAGCGAGTGTTTACTGAACAAGTCACTGAGTCTGCTGAGCTGAACTGAAAATGAACGTGGCTGCAGGTGAGGCCCACACTCATCAGACCCGGCCCCTGACCCAGACCCTGACTGGCCCTCTCACCTGGCCTCTCACCTGGTCCCCGATTGGTCTCTGACCAGCCTCTGACCCAGACCCTGACCCACCCCTCACTGGTCTCTGACTCGGCCTCTGATCTGGCCCCTGACCCAACTTCTGACCAGGCCTCTGACCTGGCTCCTGACTGGTCTCTGTCCAGCCTCTGACCCGGCCCCTGACCCAGCCTCCGACCCCGGTCCCTGACCCGGCCTCTGACCCAGCCCCTAACTGGTCTCTGACCAGCCTCTGACCCAGCCTCCCGGTTGGCCTCTGAGACTCCAGATGCAGGATGGAGATTCATGGGCCTTTTAGGAGCGTTCTGTCAAACTCTAAGTTCAGTGAGAGGCCCCCAGTCAAATGTTCAGAGACACCTCCTGGGACCCCGCAGGACTCCATGTGGATCACAAAAGGACCTGGCTCTTAGCCTCTCTTGGGTCAGGGTCCTTCTTACCAAAACAAACAAACAAAACCCACTGCCCTTGAGTCGATGAGGAGCTCTGGTGGCGTAGTGCCTAAGGCATTTAACTGCTGACCAGAAGGCTGGTGGTTCAAACCCACTCAGCCACTCCTCAGAAGGAAGGTTGGGCAATCTACTTACATACAGATACTGCCTCGGAAACCCAAGGAGGGGTCGCTATGAGTTGAAATCGACTCATCGGCAGTGAGTGAGTGAAGCTGATTCTGACCCACAGCGCCCCTAGAGGACAGAGTGGAACTGCCCACAGGGTCTCCAAGGCTGTCAATCTTCACGGAAGCAGACTGCCTCATCTTTCTCCCACAGAACAGCTGGTGAGTTCAAACCACCAACCTTTTGATTAGGAGCTGAGCACCTTAACCAGTGCACCACTGGAGCTACTTAAACCACCCTTAAACAGCTTCCCATAGAAGCTGCTGAGGAGGGTGGAGATGCCCCCAGAAAACGTACGGCTGCATCGTGCTGGCCGGAGCTCCTCTGCCGAGACCAGGGTCCGCTCCAGCTGGTTCAGGCAGAGAGGGATGGGTAGGGATCATTCCAGGGCAAGGGCGTCATTGGGAGGCTGAGGAAACCGCGCTAAGCTGAACAGCACTTGGACTTTGAGAGCAAAATGGGGCAGCCAAGGAGCTACTTCATCTTTGCCAACCAGAAGCCACCTACTGAACGAGGACAGCGCTGCCACACCCGCCAGCTCTAGAGCCAGGCAGCACCACCAAGACGGGACATTCAGCCTGCCCAGGACGCTGGCGGGACACAGCCGCCCTCGGAGGCCACCAAGATTGGGATGCTGCTGTAGAAAATGCCCACTGCACTGGGCGCTGGCCCGCAGGCCCGCCAGAGCAGGGGTGGACCTGTGTGTGCGTCCAACTCAGTGCCGAGCACTGTGGAGACACGAGGTTGGAACGGAGGTCACGCTCTGACCGCCTCAGTCTGTCTGTCTGTCTCTGGTTCTCTGTCTCTCCCTCACTTTCTCTCTAGTTCTCTCTCTCTGGTTGGGTCTCTCTCACCACTTCCCAAACGATGTCATCCCTCGTGGATCCACTCTGGACTAGGGAACCCCAAGTCGACAAACAGAGTTTAGATTCAGTAGTTCTGAGGAGTTAAACTTATCAGTGCCCCACCCTCCTTAGGACACAGCAGAGGACACAGTGAGGACAGTCACCTGGACTAACTCGGGGCTACACTTCAAGCTTCCTAGGGACAGCGGAGCTGGGGTAATACCTTCCCACGCTGCCCACCTTCTAGACTCCCAGGTTTCCGCTCACAGCCGTGCCAAAGAACATGATATACCATGTCTGAATTTACCCACAAGAACCAAGAGAGAAAGGGAGGGGAGAAGAGAGAACCAGGGCTCATTTTCAGTGTCCAGTGAAAATAGCCAGGCCGCAGACCCAAGGCTTTGGCAAACGGGAACATGCTAAGGCTCGCAGCTGCCCAGAGTTGCTAGGCTGGGGTTCAAACAGGGATGGAACATTCTACTGCGTGGGGAAGGGCCAGGCCTGAGGAGTTTCTAGAAAGTTCTGCAACTTTCTACCTTGCCACTGGGCACCTTACAAATATATTTAGTCAGCTTAGTAAATCCACCCTTGACATCAATGTAACAGTATGTACTTTCCTCATAGCCTAATGGTGACGATTACCAAACATGTTTTCAAAAGTCTCGAAATCTTTAGGATTTACTTCCTCTTTTTGGGTGGGGATGACCTCTCAGAACATAACCTGTAAAGACCAGTTGAGGGATGACCAAGCGATGTGAGTGACAGCTGTTCTCACAGTGTGGTCCCCAGACCCACAGCATCAGCATCACCTGGGAGCCCCAGAAGCGTAAGGCTTGCTGATTCGAGACGCTAGGGGTGGGGCCCAGCGATCTGGGTCAGGAAGGCCTCCAGGTGATGCTGCGCCATGAAGTTTGAGAAGCACTGGTTTATGGCAGCCCCTTGGCTTGCACAGGGGGTTCAGGTGGCGCAGTGGGTAAGGCACTTGTCTGCTAACCAAGAGGTCAGTGGTGGGACTTCACCAGCTGCTCACTGGGAGGAAGATGAA
>NW_006921831.1:1946849-1948461 GCF_000298275.1 Orycteropus afer afer
TCATGAGACAAAGTATATGTGAACCACTGTATGGAAAGTGAATTTGCTCTGTAAACCTTCACCCAAATCACAATAAAAAATAAAATAATCAGAACATGGAATGTATAAAGTATGAATCTAGGAAAATTAGAAGTTGTCAAAAATGAAATCAAATGTACAAAGACTGATATCCTAGGCATAAGTGAGCTGAAATGGACTAGTTTTGGCCATTTTGATCAGACAACCATATGATCTACTATGCCAGGAATGATAATTTGAAGAGGAATGGCATGGCATTCTTCATCACAAAGGATGTTTCAAGATCTGTCCTGAAGTACAATGCTGTCAGTGACAGTATAATATCTATATGCCACAAGAAAGACCAGTTAATAGGACTTATTATTCAAATTTACACACCAACCACCAAAGCCAAAGATGAGGAAATTGAAGATTTTTATTAACTTCTGCAGTCTGAAATTGACTGAACATGTGATCAAGATGTGTTAATTATCACTGATGACTCGAATGCAAAAGCTGGAAACAAAGAATAACCGGTAGTTGGAAAATTTGGCCTTGGTGACAGAAATAACACTGGAGACCGCACGATAGAATTTTGCAAGACCAATGACTTATTCATTGCAAATACCTTTTCTCAACAACACAAATTGCAGCTACACACGTGGACTTCACGAGATGGAGTACACAAGAATCAGACTGACTACATCTGTGGAAAGAGGCGGTGGAAAAGCTCAATATCTTCAGCCAAAACAAGGCCAGGTGCTGATCGTGGAACAGACCATCAACTGCTCATATGCACATTCAACTTGAAGACAATTAAAACAAGTCCTCGAGAGCCAAAATATAACCTTGAATATATCCCTCCTGAATTTAGACACCATCTAAAGAATAGATTTGATGTATTGAGCACCAACGACCAAAAACCAGAAGAATTACGGGATGACATCAAGAACATCAAACATGAAGAAAGCAAGAGGTCATTAAAAAGGTGAGAAAGGAAGAAAAGACCAAAATGGATGTCCGAAGAGACTCTGAAACTTGACCTTGAATGGAGAATAGCCAAAGCAAATGGAAGAAATGACAAGATAAAAGAGCTGAACCAAAGATTTCAAAGAGCAGCTCAAGCAGGCAAAGCCAGTTACTATAATGAAATAGAAGAAGATGGAAGGAATACACAGAGTCACTGTACCAAGAAGAAGTGGTCGATGTTTATCCATTTCAGGAGGTGGCATATAATCAAGAACCAATGGTACTGAAGGAAGAAGTCAAAGCTGCAGTGAAGGAACTGGGTAAGAACAAGGCTCCAGGAATTGACGGAATACCCACTGAGATGTTTCAACAAATGGATGCCCCACTGGAGGCACTCACTCGGCTATGCCAAGAGATTTGTAAGACAGTTACCTGGCCAACTGACTGGAAGAGATCCATATTTGTACATTCCAAAGAAAGGTGATCCCACAGAATGTGGAAATTACAGAACAGTATCATTAATATCACACACAAGTAAAATCTTACTGAAGATAATTCAAAAATGCTTGCAGCAGTATATTGACAGAGAACTTCCAGAAATGCAAGCTGGATTCAGAAGAGGACATGGAATGAGGGATATCACTGT